>NW_028278449.1:0-157536 GCF_059751315.1 Micrasema longulum
TTATTATATTTTTCGCAAAGAAAACTTAATTTTACTTTGTAATTTAAATTAAATTGTTAAATTGCTACTTCTATGATCAAATTGCTACTACATAAAGATGTATACCGCTAGAGATCCAATATTTCAATACCATTGATGTATAAATCTGTAAATAAATTATCTGTTAGGGCTCTACTTTAGTACAAATTAATTTGTCAGCATGCGTCGCACTCCGAGTATAAACATAAGTTGGTACATGATTACAACTCCAGGTTTACTAGTATGGAAGGGCTAGCTGTTCCTAGATATTACAATAAATATGGCAAAAGGACACTGCAATACAGTAAACCTAAAATATTTAACATGTTACCAAACAATATTAAAAATACTGAGTTAAATACAGGAGTGAGACGTTTGCTCAAATTATAGCTAATAGAAAAAAAGTTTTTGGTATTCGTGATAGTTTTTAATTTTTGATAATGTAATATGTAATGTTTTTCAAGTAAAATTATTATTAATCTAGGTTAAGTGTGAATAATCGATGTAATTTATAAGAACCTGTTGACGAGTTGTATGTATGCAACTCAGCAGGACTTTAATTTAAGATTATTTTGTAAATATTTTTGAAAAATAAATTTTAAAAAAAAACTTTATAAAATTGAAGATAAATTTTAACTTCCCATTGTAATACGGGCCCTGGCTCACGCGTTGTCGCTAGCCTACTGCCTCTCATAAAAATAATTGCTACCTTTAAAAAGTCCGTTTGGAATAACATTATTATGTCGTGTAAACAATAAGGAAGTTAGTGTTTTTTTTAAATTGGTAAACTAAGACAAAAAAAAAAATTTCGTTTATCGTATTATCAGCGCTATGATTGTTTAAAGTTTTGTATTTCTGAAATTACTCCGTTCTGCCGATTTGTCCCCTTGACGGTAAGTAAATCGGAAATCTTTTACAACTCTAAAAATCTCTGTTATCATCGGTTGATTTATATGAACTAGTGACGTCGTTCTAAGTAATTAGTTTTTATCAAAATATTTTTTTCATACATTTTCAAGAAACTTTGCCGTTTAATTGAATGCTCTAATTTTTACAGGGCGTAAGAAAACATTTTTTGTATCTAATTTCCCGTAGGGCTCAGCCTCATTCCAAGTCAGCATTGCACTTATGACATGGTCCTTTCGTCACATCTCATTGTACCGTGACGCAATCGTACAACTAAAACTAGAATAACAATAGACTGATGTCTCAACCGAGACGAAGGAAATATGGTCGATAGTTATCTCAAGCGAGATGAAGGAATCATTAGGGAATGTGGTGATCCAGGCATTTATGATAAGTTTTTTCTTACTGAAGGCTCTTGTACATGCTGGAGTGGATGGGCAGACCGTGGCTGTCGTAGCCAGTAGCTTCCGTGTACACCCACGTCCCCCCGAGTTCGGAGGCCCTCTCCAGTACCAGCGGCTGGATCCCCGCAGCCAGGAGGTGGCGAGCTGCGCATAGTCCCGATGCTCCGGCGCCAACTACGCATACCCTCATTCTTGAACTGATAGAAACAAAAATTGGAGACAAATAAATAAATCACAAAAAAATTCATAGGTATTGGGATTGTAGATTGTATGTGTACTTGTGTACCGCCCATATATTGTCGCGCGTCGTTACTTTTTCAAAGCTTTTAGAAAATATTCATTTCAATATTTAGGAAAACAGTAAATATTTTTTTTGTATTTTATAATATTGCATATTTTTGACTCGATGGCTATTCTTAGCAAATAATCCGAAAAATGTGAGAGCAGATAAGATAAATAAGGCTAGTTACTGATTGGCGCATTCGCGCCCCGGGTTCAATTCGCGGTATGTGACATATTAGTTTTAAATATTGCAGTTTAAAACAGGTTGTTTAAACTACAATATTTCATTGTTCTAGACTGGCACCTGATGTTTAAGACTGATCACCTTACCTCCATGTTACAGATAATCGAAATACGCTGCATTTGGTTTACTAATGGAGCGCCCTATGCACTACTGGATGCGGAAAGGGGAATAGTGATGATATTATTCGTCCCAACTTAACGCAGGACTATTAGTCCCATGGAGTTTGTCCTAATAAATGTAAATGAGAAATTAATTTGTGAATGTGCAAATAAATAAATAAAAATTGCGACACAGCAGCGAAAATAATTACATTAGGGGAGACCGAGGTGAGTTGTGACAGAGGAGAGATGAAACAATGGCGATTTCGAGAAATGGTGATGGTGAATCGATGGTGAACTGGAAACATCGTGCATTTATTGTTTTTTTGACGTGCCACTTGATGGAGTCGGCAACAGCAGTCTACAGAGAGTGGTTGTGTGTATACCACATCTGGACGGAAAAAAATACCAAAAGTAAGTTTTTGGCCAGTATTTTGATAGCCTTTTATTCGATACGTATAACGTGAACGCTGACGTGATATTGTATCCAATATGCACTGACTATTCCCATTTCAAAGCGTGATATTGTTGATATAGCTCGCCTCTAGTTCAGAGGTTAAATGCTGTTATTCTGAATAAGGCCCGATTTTTCGGGCCTAGGAGAGTTGAAACAAGCTGTTTCAACTCTCTCTTTTATTTATTTTATTACTATAATGTTTAGTGGTGTGAATTTGGATACCGAATTGTTAATTGTTCTTGTTTCAGAATGCCCAATAAATATCTACGAAAGACTCTTTTGCTATTATTTATGTTTACTGCACGATAAAGCCTAATCAACATATTTTTATTGATATTGACCAACGGTTGATTACAGCAGTTAAATTTGTTTCACGCGTATTTTTCTAAATAAATTTTCTTACTTTAAAAAACAGTGTTGTTTTTATTTTGAAGAAAAATCATAATCCCCAAATACCAAACTGTTACAACTTACCTCGGTACTAGGAGAGTTGTAACGCAGGGAGTTTTTTCAGTTTTAGCCGATTTTCTCATTGAACTCGATTATTTTTTCTTGTTATTTTGTTAAGGATATAAAGTGTATAAAATTGGCTACTTCAAGATATAAAGTTCATTGAGGTAGGTCTATTTTAGGCTGAGTAGGTAATGTAAAAACTGTTTCAACCCTCCTCGGTCTCCCCTACTAAAATGGCCCTTTTGAAAAATGGAAACAAAATTATCCGTAATAATAATGACCTATGTGAGGAATTCAGGCTAATTTATAATATGATTTTAGAATAAAGACGTAATTTGACGATTTCGCATGCGCGCTTTACATAAATAGTACAATATATTTATTTAAACAGCCATAGCGGTTTTCATCATAATCATAATTCTCTTTCCGCACCCAATGGTGCAAACGGCACTGAATTGGTACACCAATCGCAGGCATAGCGGTTTTACATCTTTTTAAATACTGTAATAAAAAATACAAATAAATAGTAAAAAATGTAATAAGCGACAAAAATATAAAAATAAAGTAAAAAAATATACGAGTATACATGAATATTATACAATGAAGCAGTAATTAATTATTTTGTTTTACTTCCTCGATATAAGTAATATAATTACGTTATACAACCTAATTAATTTCACATGCGTTTATACGCTTACACATACGTTTATACGATGCCCTTATGGGCATCGTGAACCTTGTCATTGTTACAGTCGGTAAGCTGTTCTGGTTTACATAAAGAATTCTAGGTCATATTTTTTCTATTCAGTACAAATTTAAAAAAAATAATTTAAAAAAAAATTGCGTTCTTATGATTTACCCAAATATTTAATTTTGAGGGCCATTTTCATCGAGTTGTAAATAACTCACTATTAGAAAATGGAATCGAGTTGGGGTAATGTGGGATTCGAACCACGGAACTTTGGTCCGTGAGTCCGAGACACTAGCCACATGTGGTCCTGTGGCCGAGTTGCTTTGAATTCTTTTACGTTTATCGAAAAAATATCTATTTAAAGTTCAACTCTCTTTAAATGTCGGAGGAGACTATCATCTCACTTTGGATTGTTACAGCTTAAAAATTGTGGTAGTCAATTGGGAATGTTTGTTCCGGAACCCGTAGAAATGGATTAGCTACAGCAGTGAAAAATAAATGTTAAAAATAAAAAGCACCCAGGATTATTCCTATATTATTAGTGGAATGACTTTAAAAAGTAGTTTGAAAAAAAACTAAGAATTTTAAAAAGCAGTTTGACACACACCCGCGCTATAAACATACATTCGCAAAAACAAAGGCTCAACTTTATCTATTTGAAATGTTTTCAGAAATAACAATGGCATAATAAATGATCATAGCTCCGCAATTATTTCTCGGATAGTATAACAACGAAATTTTCGTTTGGCCACGTAAATATTTTTGAGAATCATGTCATTAATTATGCGGATAAGAAAGAAGAATATATTTAAGAACACACACTTAACTCAAAAACGACAAATTCGTTCTTGAAACTTGAATGATCTAGTTTCAAAAACAAAAACCATTCCACTGTTTTCCGCAGGGGTAGGTCGAGATGATAGAGCGCCACTTTAACATGCTGCATACAGACCACGCTTCCTCTACATTTATAAGTCTCCTCATGCACCCACGACGGTTATTCCGACTTTTATGTCTTTCTCAGTCTTCGTCGTTTTCTACATCCATCAACATTCTTTTAGCCGTTCTTTCGGTGTCCACTCGGTCTACAAGTCCAAACCAATGCAGACTTACATAATGCGCGAATTCATCGTTCACAATTTTACCACACTTTCACCCGACAGCATTCAGCCTACTTTTAGTTTACTTTTTTAATAGTTTTTCCAATTCCACGCTTCCTTCCACGCATAAGGGTCGTTACCAGAACTCTGTTGTGAACAGCTAATTTTGAACCCTGCGACCAACATTTATTTGCCAAGGCCTGTTCCGTTACTCACTCTCCCTTCAATATATTTCACTGTCTTTCCATCCATAGTAAACACACTTCCCAGATACACAAATTCTTCTACCTAATTCAGAATATCTCCATATTTAGTCATTAGTTTTGATTTATTTGCATTCATCAGCAAATCGCTCTCATTGACTACATCGTGTATTTTTGTTACCAGGATATGCAGATCATCTTTGTTGCTAGCAAGAAGCCCGGCATTATCAGCACAAACGTACAATAATTGGCAGTTAAATCACTCATTTTTGCTCCCATTCTTAAACATTAGAACCAGTTTCATGTAAGAAAATAGTTTTGTTTATTGATTATTATTTACGCACCAAGTTTATTTATTTATTTACATACATAAGTTTATTGTATATTATTTGAGACATAAGTCCCAACTCCATGGGACTAAAAGTCCTGTGTTGAGGTGGGACTAGCAATTCGTTGAAATTTATTGCACAATTATTTGATAACAGTAGTCATAAATTCTGTACTGATTTAAACAAATAAAACCTAAATCCAATGCAATACAGGAATTTATTTTTATGACTTTTTGCTTCAAAGGTTATCATAATATACGATAAAAATACGATTATGATTATATCATTACAGAATTCCCACTTATTTTAATCGAAGATAGCAAAATTCCCACACTCATTATATCTGCAAAATAACAATGAAATCAATCAGAATAATTATAATTAATAAACAATCGGTTCGTAAAAAAAATATAAAATGCTTGTCAATAAATTTTATCAACAATATTTTGAGTTTGTCCAAATTTTTGTAGACAAGGACTGGATTCAACAGATGAAAGAATTGAAGGAATATAGATGTTCAAATATGGGCGGAATGGTGAATGTTACACAGTGTGTAAAGTGGCCACTTAAACCAGCCATTGACAGGTCATAAGCCCTGTAGATGCCTAGACTTCCATATTACCTTCTCTAAAATGTTCTTCATCTCTATTGTAATATGTTAATAAATTTTATCCATAAATTAAATTCGATGGCGAAACTACTTATTCGGTATTTTTTAAATCGCTGAAACTGATCTACGTTATAATAACGTTAAGAAAAACGGACTGTTTTTCTAAATAATGGAGTCAATTTGTGCAATACATCTTATCAAAATGTCTTCTTAGCATTTAAACTGGACAAAAATAGTTTTATTGGTCTACTTGTTAATTTAATTGTCTTGGAAATAATTGATAACGGAAGACAAGTAAATAGGTCAATGGATAAACAACATATATGAAGAACATTTTATAGAAGGGAATACAGAAGTCTAGGCATTTACAGGACTTATGACCTGTCATTGGCTGGTTTAAGTGGCCACTTTACACACTGTGTAATATTCACCGTTCTGGCTTTGTTTGAGCTCAACTATGAATGGGGTTGAATCCAATTCTTGTCTATAAAAAAAAAACCCCAATATATTGTTGATAAAACCAGCTGGTCCAAGAAGTATAAACATTGAATTTTAGGGGATTGCCAAGTACGCAGGTGAAATAATTCAGCCAGAATCTCACCCGCATCAATAAAGTTTTCAGCTCTACTTCACGAAGATCGACAGATGGAAGAACTTAAGGTATACATACGTTCAAACATAGGCAGAATAGTGAATGTTACACAGTGTGTAAATGACAGGTCAGTAGCCCTGTAAATGTCTAGACTTCCACATTTTCTTCTCTAAAATGATCTCCCTTTTTGTTGTTAGTTATACACTGCAGCTGTCAAAATAACGAAAGAACATTAAAAAATGCAGACAGGTCCTACGTCAGAAAATTATGAAAAAAAAAACATATTTCAATTATTGCCTTGTCCTTGATCGGAACGACGCGACCGGACCCCGCGCCGACTAAAGATTATTTTTTTTAGAGAAAAAAAAAAGCTAGCGTTGTAATAAAGGTGCCTCAAAACCTACTAGGATTTTATTTTTTATTAAAACAAATACTGCAGTTGAATTTTGAGGGTTTTTTCTTTTCAGTGTAAAATATGAACACGGAGGTTGCGTGTGGAACACAACAACAACAATCACAACATCCGACAAATGAATGTCCGCCTCGGCTTTGTTGGCAAACGTTCACCCTTTACACGAAATTTCCGATCATATTTTGTCATAATTGTGGGTGAATTTCGTCAATATTCGTCGAATTTCCGTTTTGAGCTCCGGAATGGGGAAATATAACGTTGTTTAAAAAAAAATAAAGTAGGTATTACGGGTCTATAAAATACTGTAGAGTAAAAAAAAAATTTTTACTACTCATTAGTCGCATAAAAAATATTCTTAAATTTGTAATTTGTAATTTTCGCAAAAACCGTCGTTGCATTGGCCACGCTCCTAACACGTCACGATTCATGTTAATTTTTAACTTTGATCCTAATCGTTTAAATTTTTATAGAACATCGTCACGGATCTTTACATCACAATCAATGCCAAACATGTAACGTTTTTCTAGTGACATATTTATTTATTTATTTATTATTTCTACGGCCTAAGCTAAATTGTGAGAGAAATAATGCGTTGAAAGAATAAAAAAGCTTTAAATGCGATTATCTCAGAACTTGTTTTAATGAATTAATGAATTCTGTTGGTAAAGCCTCGATATGTACGGTCTAAGCCAATTACAACAGTTACACGAAGAAACATATCTACAAGAAACTGAACAAAAAGAACATAAAACTATGTAGCAAAGACAAATAAGGGCTATAAAATAATAGTATAAAATATATTCATAAACACGATAAACATATAAGACTTCGAGCTAAACCATGTCAATTTATCTTCATCCCACACTGTTTTAGTGGCGAAGAGATCTACGAAAAGCCGGAAGATCTATCCCAAAGAATTCCAAGTTAGGTGACAAATTGACTAATCTACACATTCTAGAGATTGGGGCATAAAAACAAAAATTGCTCTTAGAAGATTGAATAAATAACAGATTTGTTGACTTTTGGTGACATGGCTGGGAACGTGAAAAGAAGTTGATTAGAATTTATTTTTTAAAGTTATATATGAAAACATTTCTCCACAATATCCAAATTGATTTTGAAAATGCAATGAATTATTCTAAATCTATTTAATATAATTTTACCGGTATTCGTAGTATGTGATATTTCCCTATTGTCTGTGGATTATTGCATACACTTTTCCCTTCAGAAACCCCTAAAAATAGTCCAGAGGTGTCAGATCACACAATCTTGGTGGCCAGTTAGCTTCTCCCCGCCGCGAGATACCTAACTCGTCCTAGACATTTTGTGTGCAATAACTGCATTGTTTCTGCCGCAGTGTGGCAGGTTGCACCATATTGTTGAAACCAATTGTCATCAATATCAATTTCATCCAACGCAGGCCACTAAAGGTTAATTGACATGTCGCGATAACGAAGGCCATCGACGGTAACTGCATTGCCTGTCGCATTCTCTAAAAAATACGGGACAATGATTTCGCCTGTCCAAAATCCACACCACACGGTCACACGCGGTGGGTGCATAGGCTGCTGATAGATCACTCGTGGGTTTTTGGTCCCCCAAACTCGACAGTTCTGTTTATTGACGTACCCATCAAGTTGGAAGTGCGTCTCATCGCTAAAGATGATTTTTTCTCTATGCTCTATGCTGTTGATGCTCTATTATCTAATTGACGAATGTTCTGCGCTGCTCATGGTCTGCTGGCTTTAGATGCTGTGTTTGTTGAATCTTGTAAGCCTGCATGTCCAAGTCTTTAGCCGAAATTCGCAAAGGGCTTCTGGAGACGTTTAATTGTTGATAACGATGACGGATGGAGGTGGATGGGAGTTCATGTACACTTTCTCTCACTGCCGCAATGTTTTGAAGCGATCGACTGGTACGAGGACGGCCACCTGCTTTTAACATCCTGCACGGAGCCAAGAGTTTAAATTTATTTATTAAATTCTCCACAGTTAGATATGGTGCATGACCGAAAAATGTGCGATATTTTCGAACTGTTTCTGTTCTCTGTTGAAGTTCTCTCCATTTCGGTAGTGAATTTTCACAATTTCTATTCGTCGTTCGACTGAAAAACATTGCACGACTTAACCTCAAACTTTGCTGATGACAACTGCCTGACACAACGAAAAATATTTGAAATTCAAAATTCAAATAGGTTTCGAGACACCAAATTAAATCAAAAAGTCTTATATAAAGTAATCTCTTAACGAAGGCTTCTCAAATAAACCAAAATATACTCATTTATTTACGAAATAGGTGCTCAATACGAGTACCAATGTTAAGATATTCGAATATAAAAAATATACTTTAAAATTACCTAGATCGGTACCGGTCCTATTAGATTTTCTGTCGGTCCGCAGAAATACGTTTCGCCCACTTTAAGTACTAAAGAAAGCGTCATTTGTCATTTCTATACCTGTTATAATATATTTTTAAAACAAATAAACAAAATACTACATAAATAAATGTTTTTATGTCTGCGTTATTGGTCTGCTATTTTTTTCTGCTTTTCACCGGTCCGCTTGCTTAAAAAGGTTGGGAAACGCTGACCTAGATTAGCTACGCAAAATTCAAGGCGTATAGATAATCTATTATTCAATATCATTAAAATATAATCACAATGAAGACAGTTTTTAATTATTTTTCAAAATAATAAAACAGATATATAATCAATAATAATTTGTGTAAAATGTATTTATCTAGATCACGGTTGATCATTTTTCTAGAGCAGATTGAGACATTAAACTTTTATAAAACCGGTGAAAGTAAAAAGATAAATTCCCTATCATAACGAATCTCTTATCAAACCCCGCATGAACCACTTATCCGTAGTAGATGCAGCGTTATCTTATTCGTTAATTACACAAAGGTAAGATGATCGGATCACTTCACCTTCCGTCCAGGGAAGCAAATAAATATTATTAAAATATGTTTTTTCATATTTTTTTTATTACTTATTTTTTAAAGTTGTATATATGCTACAGCGGCATACTCTAATCTTATTTTTCTTTTCTTACTTTATATTTTTGAGTCACGAGTATGATTTCTATTCTATTCTGTCTATTCTTGTTTTTTTTGTTAATCTTTTTTCTGTATTTTTTTTGGTAATTTTTCATTTTTACTTATGAACTACAAAAACTTGGTATTTCTTTTTGAATTGGTTTTCTTATTGGCTTGTTGTATCACATTATATTTATGTACTTTAAATACAGATTAATAAAAATATACAAAAAAGAATGGCCCACGCTCAGACGTTGAAGTATTTGTGGACATTTTTTTTAATTTGCGGTCTCTTTATTAGTTTTAAGATGTATTTTTTATGATGCGGTTTTTTGCTGATAATATTATACTGAATTGAAATTGAAATAAAAATTTGTAATATGTTGTACTTAGGATAAATGAACAAAAAAATTGTAATAAAAAAACTGAAACAACACTTAGACATACGTTATATTGACATATCGTCGCTTTAGTTCGTTTTTATCCAACGTGCCATTTTTAACGAGTTCTTAGAAACGCTTTATTCATAAAATTGAAGGGTTTTTTTTAACGAATTTCGTCTTAAATTGTGGTCATTATTAATGCATATTTCGTAAAAAAAACTTTAAAGCTCATTTCCGCAGTTTTGTGTTTTGGTCTGTTGGATAAAAACGAACTGAAGCGACGATGTATTCAAATGAAAATGTTTATGTGGTCACTCAATAAATTTTAAATTTTTCCTCATTGTCGGCATTTTAAAGGGTTAAATATTATAAAATAAATATATTGAGGTGTCAAGTTGACAATCAAACGGCACCCAACGTGTGAACCACAGATTTTAGGGCATTATCATCACCCCCCTTTCCACACCCAGTGGTGCATAGGGCAGTGCATTGGTAAACCAAATGCATCTTAGTTCGATCATCTGGTATATGAAAGTAAGTTGATCAGTCTTACGTTTCAGGTTCCAATACAGGAACAATCAAATACTGTTGTTTAAAAAACCTAATAAATCAATATTTCACATCGAAATGGACTCATCTCCACTCTATTTCCGTTTTCAGGATTTTAACCCGAGAGCAGCCATCGAACCGAAAACACTCGTCCAGGGTTCTGTGGCCTTATTCTATAACTAATTCGTTTCGTAAATTCATTCGTATCGTATAAGAGGGAAAGAGAGAAAAATGCGAAATTTTTTAGCGACCGACCGAAGTTTCAGATGTGTAATTTATTTAAAACTTATTTTAATAAACTCGTGTAAGGCTAAACAACAAAAACACATAATTTTGCGAGTATTGAAGTGACTTTTAACCTATTTAAACAAGTTTCCGTTTCGGTTTCAGCTAAAAATCTTATTTAGGTCGGTAACTATGATTGCGTAAGAATGAGATGGATATTTGACGAACGAACAAACTTACGAATCGAAATTGTGACAGAATAAGCTTTTTGGTTCTGCTTCACACGCAGAACTGTATTCGTTATCCACCCGGACGCCCTAGACACAGAGAGAAAGGTATAAAATCACCAATAAATAAAAAAAGTAAATTAAGAAAACTCACGTGAATTTTTCAGTTAATACACAAACCGATTTGTTCACTCGAGTGAACGAGCTCACAGCTATATGTATAATGAATTGTTATTTTCTAACACACATATTATTGTAAAAGAGGTCGACGTAATTCCTTATGATTTGTTACCAAGTTGTCGGCAAGTAAAGATAACGATATGATTGTCTAAATTACTTTTACATTGAGTTGTAGATATGAACAAACAGATCTGAATATTCTTAGGCAAATGGTTAGCTGAAAGCAAGTTTTCTTCTTAAATACCGTTCACATTTTTTCTATCGCGTGAATGCAGTTTAACGAGAAAATTAACTAACTAACATTGCAGTAGTTTGTGTAAAAGGTAGCAATAACTTTGATGATTATTACACCATCAAATAAAAATGCAAGTGAATGGATTTTCACACCACAGCAAAAATCCACTCAGACCGATAAAATAACATAGGGCGGATTGACTTTTATCGTATTATAATTAATTGAATTTATTAATTGGGAGGAAACGCACTAACCTATACACCACGCCGACTAATCTCTACTCGATTTTATTTGGCAAAAGTTTCACCCGTGAGTTGAAACTAAAGAAATAAAACAAAAAAATAAAATTAATAATAATTATCCACCTACCATGATTTTATTGGGCCAGGTGGATAAAAAGTAAAATGGGCATAACTCATTTATAATATAAATGAATTATTTAACTAAAAATATTACATGACATAACTTTCGTATTTAAAAGAAGTTGAGTAAACTTATTTGTTGTAGGTAACTTTTTTGACTGCGTTAGGTATTTTTCAAATTTAGCCGTATAATTTTCCAAGGTGACAATATTACGAACAAAACTTGTTTACAATTTATTTTGTTTAAATTGGTAACCTTAAAAGAATGCAAGATGGCCGTTTAAATCCCGCCTGTTCTGTGTTTTAAAGTTTGTGAAAAGTTTTATTTTGTTTATTCTGAATTATAGCGTGAAATTCCAAGCTTTAATTGCTTTCGATAATTTTTTTAAGTCCGTAAATAAACTAAAGCTGTCTAAGTAAGTACGTGCAACGAACAACATAATAAAAAACAGGTTTTGTATATGCAATAAACAATGACGCACAGTTAGCATTTTGTTTTTTGTTTAAAATGTCTAAACATTCGTTACTATTTACACGAATGTCAAAATCATTGAATCGTCTCGAGTGAAATATTGACTAGAATATCAGTTTTAATAATCGTATTTCGCTTGAAGGTTTGTTCTTTTTTATACATTAATATGAAATGGGATTATTATTGTTTACCATGAAAAGATTAAAAATAACTTTAGCGCGATAATGGTTCATTCTTTTGTGAAATTGTAGGCTTTGATAGTTTAAGTGAAAATGTTTTAATAAGTATGAACTTAAAAGTTATAAAACTTGCTTACTGGTCAGTAATCCGACTACAAAATATGTCGTTAAATTCAAAGTTGAAACAAAATTTTTAGCCACTTCGAAAAGTCGCTTACACGATTCATTTATTTTATTTATTCATTTTAGTCACAATGACTGTAATAAATGAAGTTGTTACTATTGATTTCTTGAATTTATTATACTTTGTGTGAAGCGAATTGTTTTATTCACTGGACCAATTTTCCAAGTATCGGGCGTGATGAATATCTTCATTTATACATTTGACGTTGATAATAACACTGTATCAATTCAACGGAGTGGCCTTTCTACTGTCTGTCTCCATGATTCTTAAAAATTCTCATTACATTGAAAATCTTTCCAGGTATTTTCACAATGGCAGAGGAGTACATTTTACGATGGAATAACTTTAACTCCATGCTGACTGCGGGTTGTGTGAGCTTGTTGGAAAATGGCGACTTAGCAGATGTAACTATTTCTGCCGATGGCACATGTATTCCTGCTCACAGATTCATACTATCAATCTTCAGCCCCTATTTTCGGAAGCTGTTTAAGGTATAATGAACTCTGGTATATTTAGAATACAATACAACCTCCGTGATTAAACTTAGTAAATAGTAATCCATAATCATAATAATCTTTTAGTAATTCGCCGCTTGATAATCTGACAACTATCGTAATCTGCAATTTTTTAATTACTTAAAAGCTTCATATCAAGTTAAATATATTATTTGTTGTATTTGTATGATTGTATGTCAAATTTAGTAGTTCGTTGTATGCCTAGACTCGAGGAAGTAATTTATTATTTAATAGTTCTTAAACGTAATTCTTTTAAAAATAATAAGATTATTCTAAAGCGTTTGATAAGGTGGATCACCAAATTCTCATGCGTAAATTAGAATATCTGGGAATACGCGGTGACTTATACAGATGGTTCATCTCTTACTTAGATAATAGACTTCAGTCAATTATGTTTGAAGGATATAAATCTGATTTCATCTTCATTTCTTCTGGTGTACTACAGAGATCACACCTTGGGCTACTTCTATTTATGATACTCACTTATAGTTTTAATAGTAAAACCAATTTATGTATGCATGTTTACTAGATATGAAAATATTTTAAAAGAAGGATGAGTGCTGGAAATAAAGTGAATGGTGCGTTAAAATTAATCTTGCTAATTATGTCGCAGGCAGTGAAATTACCAGTTTACAATAGAGTCCTTGTATTAACGCTAATGTATGAAAGTCAAGTATTAGATTAGAAAAACATGGATAGAAGTAGGTGTAATGCTGTGGAAATACTGTCTCTCAGGCTAATGTCATAATCTGTGCAAAATGCTTGGCTGAGATAAGGATTATCAACAAAATTAAGGGTGCTGCTATGGTTCGGATATGCAAACCAAATGGGCAGTGATGGGATGTCTTAAAAGTTTTACGATGTTGATGGATGCAGAAAACGACAAAAACTGAAAAAGACATGGCATGGTCAAATTAAACAAATCCTCGTAAAGTTCTTCAATTTTGATTATGGTTATGAAAATGTTGGAATATTCGGCGTGTGAGTATGAACATGTATAATTGTAGAGAAAGTGAGGTCTGTATATAAAGATAGGCTAGTATGAAATTCAATGAGAATGCAAATCTGGGACGGGTATAATTAAGCATCATTAGACGGTTTAGTCACGTAGAACGAATGGATGATGAAAAAATAATAAAAAAATATGAATGAAGCGAATGATAATGTAGGAAGAGGATGACCAAGAAACGCTTATCACGAAAGTGGTAGAAACTAAGAATGTACATTAAGATGGACGCATGTGGCGTTCCTTCTCATGCCTACCTCTACGGGGAAAGGGTATGATGCTATCTCGCATTATGTTGTTATTTTAAACAGAGTTAGTTTAGAGACGGTTTTTGGTCCACGTTGAGACTCGAGTTTCATACCTTGCTCTGTCAGAGCTTGTTTCTCATTTCATATGACGGTTGATTAATATGCTCCATCCCTAACCTGCTTTGAGTTGGGCAGTCGAGCCGATGTATAAGCATTATGTAGCCTAATATGCCTACCTGTAAAGTACCAAGCAACAAGTTGCAGGATGAAGCTGGGCATAATAAGACGCATGCTACTAGAAGCCAACACCAACGTACACACAGGTTGAAAACATTGAACCAGAGATAGGTTTCTCAGATCTCGGTCATTTAGTTGGCGAACGAGAAGGGCGCTGAATGTATCTTCAGTCATTCGTATCTTCGTGTCTTTTGTATCTCTAGTTTATTCATTGGTCAATATTGTGTCCTTATCTTTGTGCTTAGTAGATAGATTAGGTACCTATGTATACGCTCTGTATCTGTGGTAGGTACCTACATGCCTATACGCCTCCTCTCTGGGGTTTTATGATGTGTTATTCATTATTTATCTAAGGGAATGGGACTTGAAACTAACTTGTCACTAATTATGAAATGTAAAAGATAAAAGTGATATTTTACAAATTATTATTTACATTGAGAAACATTAAGTATTCACATTTCATTAATGCTCCTAAATGTGAACAAGTGGTTAACTTGTTCCCAAAATTTAAATAAATATTTTTATTAATTCATTTCAAATTACATTTGTTAACATACATATTCACTAACCTATCATGGCTATTTAGGCTGTGCCCGTTGTTAAGCCATAATAATTAACATTAAAAAATATAAACTTAAAATAAATAGTGATTAAAATTAAAGAATAACAATCCAAATAGAAGTAATAACACTAAATATATTAAATAATATTTACGTATGAAACAATGTTAAAAATAACAATCCAATTTTAGAATAACTTTTTAGGTCAGTTATCCATTTTGTTCTAAAAGCCGGTTTTAGATTTTTTGGTTTTATTTATGTATTTTTTTTCCATTTGCATTGGTTCATTTTATATTGTATAACTTCGCAGTTTCTAAATAAAAAAATCCTACTTTGAAAAAAAAGTAAAACCCCCTAAAGGGGTTTAAAATATTTATAATTTTAAAAAATAAACAAAACGACAATTATAAAAGTACCTAGCTTGTGCAAAGTAAATAAACCTTTCTTGAAAAAAAATTTCTGTGCGAATTTGTTCAATAAAAAAATGCCTTAGTATTAAAATGCGGTTTTAAATAAAATAATTTATCTGTTTTCTACAGGCGTGCAATATTATAATATGTTTAGAACATTACTGTAAAATCGATGAGAGAAAATCGAGTTGATAAACCAGCCAAAGCTTATTCATTTTGTTGCACCCGTGCTCTTCTTCACAGCTCGTATACATGTCTTTCAAACAAAAGCACTAAACAAACTAGAGACACGAAAGGCACGAAGATACAAGAGATACAAAAGATACAAAGATGCGAAAGATGCGGAGATATGATGACCTGAATGAGTATATCCGTTCAATTGAACTACTTACTACGATCGTAGTAACGTCTGTACTACGATCCTGCCACTTTGGCGATACAGATCAAGTGATACATATCATCTTGGTGACAGGGTCTTACCTACCTCCAATAGCTTCTAGTAATTTATGTGCAACTACTATGGTGAAGGTGTAGAGTGGGATTTGCGTGTTAGTGTAATTAGTGTCTTGAAAACGAGATGGATACATCTGGAAACCGGTAGGCATAGAAAGTCGTATGTGGTTATCTACAAATATGTGTTTTTAAAGACTCGCCTTCGTGTATCGTGATGATAGGGATATTACGCTGCATTTCGTGTAAAAATAAAGCATTCTATGTTCCATAAGGTGGCAGATAATACTTATCAACATTTTTAACATTCTCAATTCAGGATATTCCATCGAATCATCCCTTCATCGTTCTGAAGGATGTGTCCCACGAAGATTTGAGCGCCCTACTGCAGTTTATGTACACGGGAGAAGTTTGCGTGCAGCCGGAGAAGATCAACAGTCTCATGAAAACGGCCGCCCATTTGGAAATTAAGGGCCTCATGATGAACAACGGAGTGAGTATTTATAGTCTACATATTTATTTTCTTCTAATAGAATCTCGTTTAACCGAATTTCCGGATCAAGGATTACCATATTCTATGTTAATAGCGGGTGAGCTCAGCTCCGGTGATGATGATGGGTCATCCCTTCGAGAAAAGAAAGGGCCAAACCATTCAGAAGCAATAGGATGTTTGAAGACTTCACGGTGTACCTCGAACAACAACAGGAAACATCTCCCGCTGAGCCGTTTCTCGAGCTGCAAAGAAACGTTCTTCTCATATGAAGCAAAAGAAAATATCTCATTCTTTTACTTCCTCGATTTACTTTTGTATTCCATCATGCAGGAATGTTTTATGTGTTTTTAGAAATTTCATATTTTTATTCATTCTATGCTGCACATTTTCGCTATGTAAATATTTTTCGATTTAGTCGAATTTTCATTTAATCGAAACCTCATCGGTCTGATCAAATTCGGTTAAACGTGACTGTAGTGTAATTGTGTTAGATATGAGGCGCCGAGGGCCATGCGACACCTTTTAAACTCTAAGTGCTAATATCAAAGCTGGAAACCAAATTAAAAAAAATAAATCTCGAGTAATAGGGTTGTTGATAGTATAAATAAGCTGCCACAAGAGCTGATCTCAATATGTAGTCTTTTAATGGGTTCAAAAATGGACTAGATTTGTTTCGGAAAAGTTAAAGTGCGCCAAAAACTAATTTTCGTTAAAATAGATTTCAGTGTGTCAGGTTTAAGCTGCTCGCTTAAAATTAATACAATAATAAAACAAAAAAATATGTAAGGTCAGGTCCCCACCAAGAGGAACTAAAGCTCACCTATCAAGATTTATAGAATTAAGGGCCGATTTGATCAGTCGGTCAGACAGAGACATGCGTTGTTGTTCAATAATCGAAACTATCATGTTACTATTACGTTCCATTTTTTTTAAAACAGGAAAAAACTTTGGCAGTGCTTTCGTTTGAAAATCTTGCCCTGAATCAGAAAGAAAGCACTTTTTCTCGCTCATTTGAATGATTGATTAAAGGAGATAGTATCTATATTATGACTATATAAGGAGATTACCTGCTCTGCTACCCCGAGTAACGGGGCATTTTCAACAACAATTTATACATTTATTCAGTACATAGACACTTGTGAACTCGTGACTTGTGTCGAGGCACATACGTTTATAATTGTTGTATTAAAAATGTCAATATCATAGGTAAATTTACTGGCTAGAGAATTTAAGCGGAGAATTGTATGTATGAAAAAGAACGAAGGAGCTCGAGTATTTATTTTTATTAAAAACAAATGTTTGTTTTGTGAAAAGTCATAAAAACCACTAAAGCTGTACATTTAGTCCAAACCTCTATAATAAATTTAAAATTACAATTTGAGTATTAGTATAAGCCAAAAGAAATCTATGAATAGTAAAATGAATCACAAGTGTACTTTTCATTTTAGAGTGTAGACACTGAGCATGATATCGAGATAAAGGACAAAGAAAAAACATCGCCCGAGAAGTGTAAAAAGGAGATAGAGATCGAAACCCCCGCAGAAAATAACAACCAGAAACCAGAAATTGAGATAACGCAAGAAGTTTCTACAACCCTGAAGAGGGCGCGTTCCATTTCAATTACCCCCCAGAAAAAAACCAAGAAAAAAGTTAAATCCAGTACCCAGCCATCTACTGATATTCCAGTTATCGATGTTCACAATGCTTTATCATTGTACAATAAGGAAAATGAGAGGTAAGATGTGCTATTTTTTTTTTATAGATTATGTTCGATATTACAGTTATAAAGTTTTACAATTCATCTTCAAATGACTTTGCGTGGCGTGAAAAATTCTGCTGATTCTGTGATGTTTAAATCAGACATTTAAAGTACTTGAGGGTATTAGAAGCAAACTTAGAAATCCAATTGAAGGAGTGAGTTACGGAGATATTTGCCAAAAACTTTGGAAAAAGAATTGTGAAATTTCTGATTATGCTTCGCTAACTCAATGGAGAATGCTACATTTGCGGTGTCAAGTAGTATAATTGAAATCTGTTTTTGCAAAATTTAGACAGTTTTGAATTACACTATTATTTAGGTACGTAAGTTTTTATGTATAGTTTATTTTGGCATCAATAACTAATTTTCCGTTTTTGGTGGAGATTTCTAAGTTTGCTTCCCATACCCTCATTTGCAGTAGCTCTAGCCAAAGTATAAACGCGAATAAAATTTCATCATTCTTCTATCCTTCATAACTTTTGTTCTTTTCTTGTAAGTTAGTAAAAAAAAATCTCAAAGATCATGAAATCACTGAAAACAGTCAAAGTTCAATCCGGTATTTAGGTATATAAACATTGTACGACTTTAATTTTTAGCTTATCGTAATGCTCAAATCTTCTTCTATCCTTCAATAATGCGTTTTTTTTTTATAAGCCATGTTAGATCATTATATCATCCCATACAAAAAAAAACAGATTACGATCGACGCTTCATTCGCATTCTGCACACCGAGGGAGCTGGTCCACGAAAGTTTTTTTTCAAATAAGAAAGAACGGTATTTTTAATTCATTCATGAAAAATCGCACAATGGGTAATCTCATGGCAACAAAAAAAGGAAAAATAGAAGCAAGCTGCTTTTGAGACTTTGTATGTATGCTATTTCTTTTTAAAATTATTTAGAGCAATATTTGATTTAGCAATATTTAATAACGTATAACGGAATAACATATATATTTTTTGTAGGTCAGTGATCAAATTTAGATTACATCATATATATATTTTTTTATTCAAACATTAGAAAGGTTTTTTGTACTTACTATAACAGTTAAATTCAGTCAGTATTCCCTTTCTGCACCACATCGTGCATAGGGTACTGCATTGGTACATTAATCGCAGCGTATATATTTATGTTTTTCTCCTTTTAAAAATGTTATTACTATTTTTACATCTGAGCATGTTTTTCATTCTTTATTTTAATTCTTAACTTTTAATTACTTTTTCAAATTTTCTTCATTTTGAATATCATTTCCATTTGTAAATACTAACTACATACTTTAAAATAACTTTTTTTACCTAAATTTTAACTAACTTACATTTATGTTTTTTTTTTCCTTCTCTCTTTTTTGTACTTTCATTAATAACCTTACATATAATTACTTCACTGGTCCATTAGAGTTAAGTCTAACTGTGTAAAATATAAAACTTTGTAACTGTACTGTATGTTTCCTAAATAAAGGAAAATAAAAATAATAAAAGTATCTTAATAATTTTTGTTATACATATAAAATTTAGAGAGAAACTAATAACTTTTTTACATATTGTTTTTTAAGAAATGCATCTCATTTGCAGTGCCCTATGTATGATAATAATTTTATGGAAGATTATTTCTGAGCTTAAGTTTTGTCAAAAAAATAATCGACAGATGTATGAACTATTTAGAACTAGACTGGATTCCTGTTCCAAATAGAAAATCTCATTTATGCGGCCTCCGGATAATTCTCGGTGAAAACACAAAATTTATGTGATTTTTCTTAAGCCTGGGGTGATTTGTGCTGTAATTCACCACTGTTATTGGGCCTGCTGGCCCGTCAAGGTAGATTTTTGTATTTAAGTGAAAAATAATAATGTTTTCTATTTCTCATACGCTTCTATTATGTTCCAGTACACACAAGGGGGTTGAATTGCAGTTGGAGACGGCAACTATAGTATCAAGTGACGAGTCTTCCAAGGACACGAGCATTACAGGTAAATCAAATCAAGGTACTTATTCTATTATTGTGATGCAAAAATTTCTTTGAAAAATACTCTTTTTTACTCGAGTTTTTTCTTCCTTTACTAAGTGAATTAGACCGTAATCTTTGACTTACGATTTTAAAGATGGTTATAGGAATTCATTTTTCCAAATTTCTATAAATAGATGACAAAGTGCCAAAAAGCAAAATCCGTGGGCCTACTGCGAGACAATTGAACGTAGTTATGCAGAAAGCAGCCAGCCATAGAAAAGTGAAACTGAGATAATGGCACTTTTGTGAAAAGACTGAATAATCAAATCTACGCAACAGTTAGAATGTTTTTGACTTCTACAAATGATAAACAATGAATGCGTTACTTTTTTTTATATTACAAACAAGAATCTAATTATGTATTTGTCAAGTTTTAATGATTTTTAAAGTACCGTGAGATTTTTCTAGTGCTGTGGGTGTTTTCTGCAAATTAAGAAATGGCAAATTAAGAAATTCCATTTTCAGAATGTGTTTAATACAGTTTTTGGTTTGAAAGCGGTTTGGCTTTTAGCAAAACATAGAATTGACCTTACTGCACCTGATAACATCAATATATCATTTTTCAAAATTGTGGACTGGCAGCTTTCTGCATAACTACGTTCAATTTAAACTATTTGCCACCATCACATGGTTTACTTCTCACCTCTTCTGCTATCCCTATGCAAAAAATTATGTCAATCGGTCGCTCTGTTGAGACGTGAAGGAAATTCAAATTAACAAATTAAAAATATTAGTATGGATTGGCTAAAAACATTTTTTTCCTATTGAGTTTTTCATTACTCCCTTTCCACACCTAACGATGCATAGGGCACTGCATTGGTACACCAACTGCGATGAATCTTAATAATTTTGTTACATGAAGGTAAGGTGATCAGACTTATGCTTCAGGTGCCAGTCCGGGGACTGATCCCGATACCTCTTGCATGTTGGGCAAACGCAGTTTAATTGAATGAATAGTAATAGATATTTTTTGTTGTTGTTGCAATTAATTTTCACAAAGTTCGTTAAACTTTTAATCGGTACCATAAAATGTGCTAGACTGAGTTCACATCTTCATTCTTTGAATTTTAGCCGCGAACAAGAATGTGAAGTGTTCGCAGTGCGACAGGATGTTTGCCAACTCTTACAATCTCAAGATCCACGTACGGGACATGCACAACACAAGCCCGGAGAACCCACTCATATGCCCCATCTGCAACAAGCTGATGAAGAACCAGTCTTGTTTGCGGATGCACGTTTACAATCACAAGAAGCAAATCAACATTGACATGGCCAAGAAAACCCAACCCATCAAGTTTGAAAAGGTTTCTTAATTTGTACTTACCTACATTTGTACAGACAGACTAGAAGGTATTGCGCAAGTATTACATGTGTATGCATAGCCATGACAAAATATATATATATATATATTTTTTTACCATACTCACGAGGATACAAGAATTCCCTTTAATAATCATGAATAATGAACCCATGTATATATAAAGGCAGAAATTCTTTTATTTTTTCCGAAAACAATTTAATATTATGACAAAACTCTACAGCTATTTAACTCAACAAATGTTAATTAATATTGAAATCTCGCCCGAATCTAAGCTATTTTGCTTTTTCGATGAAACTGAACACTAAGTCGTATTAACTGTTTTATTTTTTTTGAACTGCTCGGTAATATTTTACCAAAAATTATATTGACAACTTTTATATCATTTTAAATGTGTGTCTGCTCATTGATTGGGTTCTTGAAGTGTGCTTTTGAACAATAAAACTAGGGGTTTCCAATTCTTTTGAAAATGTAACAATAAAAGGCTGTTTATAGAATTTGTTCCGCTTTTTAGAATGATGTTGACATCCAGCATTTACTTGAAAATATTAGACTTTTCATTTAACAAAAAAAAGGTTAGCTTTAATTTTACTGTAAACTTACCCATTAATTTATTATAATGCTATTTTAAAATGTAGACATTCCATACCTATTAAATTAGATCTAATTTCCCTTTTATTGATCTAGGGTTAGCTAGTAATATAATACTTTGATTCCAAGTAATATAAAATTGTTGGCGTAGAGCTCAGACGATTAACCGTCCAAATTTTATATCAATTTTACTTTAATATATAATTTAATTGTAAGGGTATTTTGTGCCTTTGTCTTTGTAAATAAGTATTTTTTTATCCATTATACACAAATAAACTAATTATACATAACTCAATGTACCTAATTAATAATTGTGATGTCTCAATGATTTTGTGGATTTTTTTCTGCAGGTTGTGAAATAATGAACATGACAATAAATGTATGTGTTTATACAAACTTACATGTAGTTGTTTTTTAAAATGATGCATCCGTTTTGTTTTGCAGCCTTATTTTTTAAATAAGTCCCCTTTGCAGTGTTCTTATGTTTGGTTAGGGGCCAATGAGTAAATTTACAAAAAAGCACTGTAATATTTCAATGAATGCAGTAAAATAAATTACATAATATCGTCAGGTACCTTGAACAAGTTGGTAACTACCTTAGAATAATAACCTAATAGAGTCGTCCGTACGGAGAAAAACCACGATTATTGACCCATGACATTAGCTACAGATTACAGCAATACAACGGGCCGGGCCGTAAGTACTCTGGTAGAGAATTGCAACGCTAACCGAAACCGTCCATTACACGTTTGTTGTCAAGCCAAAAATCAAACCAAAAATTTGGAACGCTTTTGTTCTGTGCAATAGAGCTTAAGGGCTTCTCTAGAGAATTATTACTCTGAGTTAAACTACATTTCACTAGTTGCGAAATATTGCTCTTTTATAATTAAAAGCTCATCCCAAATCAACAATTCAAATAAAACTGTATGTTATAAAATATTATTTTTTGTATTTATAAAATATGAAATATTTTTATTTACTTTTTAAATACAGATTATTTGATGCCATTAATGAAGATGTCTCATTTTTCAAAAAATTGTAATTACCAACTTGTGCCAGAAACCCGACAATATGAGGAGGAATTAAAGTTTTAAAAATAAATTTTTGTACTATAATATAGTATTTTAAAATCCTTGATTTAATTGTAACCTGTGACATCACTTTCCTCCCAGTGCCCTGATAACAACAGGAAAATAGCAAAGTTATTTTCAATTGTTTATTAAGTAAAATAGATTTTAAGTATTTTGGTCGGTAACCTTTTATTGAACATGTTAAAAATATAAATTATATTAATACTCGATTTTTCATGCAGAAAATCCGATTTTGCTTTATAGATAATTCAAGATAACTCTGTTAACTTCCCATTGTAATATGTTTTTTTACTTTGGTCAAATAGGCTTTATGATTAATCAATTAATTTGTAAATTATTACAACATAGAGGTATGTATGTGTATTTGAAATGTGTTCAAATTACTAATTATTTTCCGTACATTTTAGGGAAGTTTTGCCGTATAATAATAATCATGGTTTATTAAAAAATATAACAGTTTCTTTATCTAATATGTACATGTTTTTGGTAATATATTTCTGTCTAACTAGGTACAACCTGTTTTAAGGCAGACATTTTTATGCATAGAGCAAAATAAACAAAACAAGACTACCTACTAGTTAATTTATTATACAATTTAATTATACTACTTATTATTGAAGAATGTGTTTTAATACATTTTCTGATTGAATGTTTGTATTGTAAATACGATTAAAGAAACATTTTGATATAATTTTGGGTTATAAGTTTGAGCACTAAAACTTTGAGAAATTAATTTAGATTTTTTTGTCAAAACAATGCAATCAAGATAAGTCTGCAGTTGATCTGATGATGCAGTGCTCTATGCATCATTAAGTGTGAAAAAAGGTAAGACACATTTAACATTTCTGTTTTATGATGTGAAAATCTGAATTCTGCATTAATAAAAAAACTTTTAAACCATTTTGTGTAGAATTATTGTGCTGACACAACCATTGGTTGCTCTGAAGCAACCATTGCAAACATCATTTAGATTATTCTAAATATTCATAATGAAGACCCTGCAGCCCGCCAAGCATTTATGTATGGCCTAAAACACATTTGTTATTAGAAACGTGATTAAAAAAAATATTTATAGTTTTAAATGTATCTTGATATACGTGCGAACAATCATCGCTCGCTTCGAACTGATGCCAGCTTCCCGGGCCTCGCTCTCAACTCGGATACTGTACTCGTAACTCTTTTTTATTTTTTAACAGGCCGGTTGTTTCAAATAGTTTAAACGAATTCAAAAGACGAACTCTTTGTCCAAAATAGTAAAAAAATGTAAAAAATCACTCATTTTTAAATAAACGCTTAAATACTCATTAGTTTTGAGTTTTATTTTTTTTATCATTGTTCTTTGAGGTATAGTATACGAATATGATGGAAAAAATCATATAGGAGTTGTTGTTAATGTTTGAGCTGGTATTGACTGGTACGTTGATAAGCGATAAGTATTATTATCATTCTGTTAATTGATTTATTAAGTGAGGGCGCCTTAATCTTGAATCAAACTGGTTTCAACCTTTTATGATTTTTTTTCTCGTCATATTATAGTATATTGTTGCGGCCCGCGTACCTTAGCAAACATATCTATGTGGCCCAAAGAAAAAAAAGGTAGAGCATGCCTGCTCTAATCCATTCGTAAAGTCAATAACATTTTCAGTATCTCCAAATTTTTGTACATGAGTGAGCATCAAGATAGAATAAATAGTATAAAAAAATAGGCATACATTTTTAGATTTCTCCTAGATTAGATTCTTAGAAGTTAATTTTTTTTTTCAAATTTCATCCACATAAATAAATTTACCTTTCAGCTAAAATACAACGGTTCAAGAAATATGGATGTTCAAACATAAGCACAGTAAGTTCGAATGGTTAAAAGGCCTATGTTAATGTGTTAGTGTCTATCGGTGAAGCAAGTAAACATACAAATTTCGTTTGTGTTATTTGGCAAAGTAGAATATTTTATTTGAAAACATTTTGTCACGCACACGTAAGTAAAGTTTATTAAAGATTTTAATGGCAGTCCATTCTACAGTTAGAATGATGAATGTTGCACAGTGTATAAAATGATCACACCAGTTAATAACAGTTTATAAGCCCTGTAAATAATTACCTATACTTCTATTTTTTTCCTTCTCGAAAAACTTCTCTATCTGTGTTGAGATATTTGTTTATATTTTGTTTTTAAAATATCAATTTGGTACACGTAGAATCTGTTGCACTGACTAAACAAAAATACATCACTTGTAATGGTCTTCTGATTTGTCAATTATAATTGTACGCATTTAAATATGCTTTCATGTACTAGAATGAAATATAATTTAGCATTTTATTTATTCGCTATTTTTAAGTATTTGTATTCATTTCATATTGGTTAATAAATGTTGGAGAAAGGAAGTTAAGTGTTTTCTTTCAATCTGTACTTTGAAAAGTAATATAACTTTAGTTTTGGAAAGCGCTATAATAATTGCTCAATAATTTTTTAAATGGTACTTTGAATGACAATGTCAAACGATGACCGCGAGATAAAATAATGATGGAACTTTCCTTTAATGATTAGGTAACATTGTAACAATTGGTCTGTTCAATTAATGTAGTCATTTGCCAGGTTTATAATTAGCCAATCAATGACAAACTAAACTGCCCATTCAGCAACAAGTTCAATTTTAAAGATTTTTATTGTATATTATAGAAATTTTTTTGTCATATTAATTATTTGTGTTGTTATTATGTCCAAGAAACATTTTTAAAATCTAATTTTGGGTGCACGGAACTTCCACACATTGCAAAGCATTTATAGATAGATAGATTAGTGAATATCATAACCAGTACCACGTTAATTCTTTTGTATGTATTACATAAAGATATGTATTGTATAAACATATGTATGTTAAGTGCCATTAAAAGGATTTTTTACAAAATACATGAGTTTGTTTATTGCAATATTTACTTAAAATGTCCGGCTGTATCAAACCCTGCCACTCCAATATGCGGCACATATATCGCCTTGTCATTCGCCACAATAAAGTCCCCAGGAGTGTAGCCTTCTCTCATCAGCAAGGTGGCTGTCTTCCTGGGTTGCGTCGCAGTCACACAGGATATCAGAGAGCTATCCCCCGCCTTTGGAGATTATGTTTACATTGTGAAACACCCACCCTTAGTCTTTTGTGGGTGATCTATAGAGAGTAGATGTTAACTTACTTGGATACTCTCGTGTGGATCCATCCACGGTATCATTCCAAGGTCCTGTTGCCACAGTTTCCTGTCTGTTGTGAGGATTTGATAGGAGAGGCGACTTTGATAAAACTGTTTCTAGATCTGACGCAAGGCCATTGGTTGGTGGTGGTATAGGATAGGGAATGTCTAAGATCATGGTTTGTTTGTACCTCACTGCTTCTGCGGCTGTCCTTCGTCGAATGTGTGGTGAAAGCATCATGGTTTTGCGCTACTCCGAGGCCAGGACAAATGCTTGTTGGATGTACTCGCCATAGTGATTCCTTGGAAAAGATGACCGGAGTGGTTTCCCGTTGCCTTCTCTGGTGGATTTTTCTGTCGGGATTACCTTCCCTCAGCTAGTTGGTTCTAGTTTGAAGGCGCCAGAAACTCGCCTTTCATCCTCTGTTATCTGCTGTGATCACACCGTTGTGAGTGTGATCCCATTGTCCAGGGTTCGCGATGTGGACGCTAACGAGTTTGACTAGTTGAAATGATAGTACAAATCTTCAAGAAAGATATCTGCCCTCCCAAATGTAGTGGATTTTTTTTTAAATTTTGGCTAACCCATGAACACATATTTTAATGGCAACACTGTTTGTATCTACTTTTTGATCATTTATGATATGTGACATTTATTGGCAGTCAGTGGTTCATAGTTATTTTTTACAAACTTACCCCTCGGCATCTCATGCCTTCGTTTCTGAAGTTCATTTGTACAAAATAGAATTATCTCACTTTATCACATTAAAATTTCACTACATTCGAACGAACACTTTGCGACTCATGGTTTCAACTTTTAAAGTTTGTAACATCAAGAAAGAAATACGGATGTTCATAGGCAGAATGATGAATGTTACACAGTGTGTAAAGTGGCCACTTGGATCAGCCAAGGACAGGTCATAAGCCATGTAAATGCCCAGACTTCCATATTGCTCTCCATCTCTGTTGATTACGTATTAATGTATTAATATGAATAACACACAATGTTAAAATAATAAAATATCTCTTTTTTAAACTCATCGTTTGAAGTCGCTCAGTTAGAACACAGTCTATATTATTAATCAAAGTTTAAATCTGTTTTCAGACGAAATAACCAAATGTGACTTACAGCCATCTTCCTTATAGTATGTGAACTACTGTATAGTACAATCAAAATACATAATAATATTTCCTAAGTAACTTTCAACCAATATATAGCTAACAGATAAAAACATTTGGAAAAAAAGAATATTTTATTTAAAATAAAGAAATAAGATGTAAAGCATTATCGAATCTGAAGACATAAAATAATGAGAAACATATTAGAAAAATTATGGATATCAGAAATCAGCATATCCTGGCATTCCGAATGTTTTACTAAATGTTTCCACTTCGTTCTTCAAATTTTCTACTAGCGCTTTGATCCCCGCATTCTCATTTAAGACCTTGTTAAAGTCGACGAGTTTGGGGCCCGATACTTTGGACACTTCGAGAGACAGTTTAAGGCCCTTGTCTATGTAGTCCACGACCTTGTCCATGTCTTGTTCTTTAAATCCTCTAGTCGTAAGAGCGGGAGTGCCTAAAAAAGCAAAATATTGTAATGATTTATTTTGTCAATGTGCCTATTTATTTCTTTATTTATGGACATTGTCCATTTATAAAATTCATAGGGATAAATATTACAATATAAGATCAGTTAAAAACACCAAAAAATAATAAAAGAAGCATTGACGAACATAAGGGACATCAATACAAGTCTACAAATGCCTATGTTTATGTAGGAATTGTGTAAAGATCACATAAGCAGTCGGGTTATTGTGTCGAGGACTCACTGAAAATGGTTTAAAAATAAAAATATTTGGTTAAATCACAAGAATACCTCGTTTATGAAAAAAAGGAATAATGTATAAATGAGTCACGTTATAAAAATTTACTAAAAATTAGCAAATCAATCACATTTTATTTTTCATTTCATTTCTAATGGTGTAGGTAAAATATAGAGAAAAACCTATCTATCTGTATATTAAAAATGAGTTAAACATGTTTAGGTCCTACATTTGTTCCAGATATAATTATTCTAATTGTCTAATGACAATTTCGATTTTTTCAAAAAGTTACTTCTCGCCTGAAAAACTGTTATTATAATTACTATTAAAAAAATTATATGGCGCCATTTTTGTAATATAATACTCAAGGACGCTTGAAAGTGATTCAACACTATACACTACTCTTTCAGTAATCTGCCGCTCGATAAAAGATACTGAACATTACTTTGTAATTTTTTAATAATTTTAATATACGCAAGATGAAAGTACAAATTTCTCAAAATAAACTATTTTTACGAAATATCTGTTTAAAAATTTGACCATATTTTGTATGTATGTAATCTGTTTTCACTAATTTATTGGACATGTGCCTGGTTGTTAGGGTAAGGGCTGACTGAGAGAGTACTTTAGAGAGTAATTTATTTTTATTTGATTTAAAATTTAAGTAATACTTTTCAGTTCAATTTTTTCTTTACATGTTACGGATATATTCAAATATTGAGAACAGGTTGGTTTTTTTTTTCCCAAACATTACTTCACTATTACAGTTCGGCACTTTTGTTGGGAGGGCGTTCCGTGCCATAGGCCCTGCGAGCGCAGATGTGCGTATAATGACTTTTCCTATCGCTGTATATGTAGCTCATAAGAGTATGACATCAGCTAGTTCACCTGGAATGCATAATTCTTTAGGATATTACGGATCACCATTGTACGGTGACTTATATGTACATGAGCCGACAGAGTTTGTACTCCTTCCTCTTTGTAAAAGCGAATAATTTTATTCCTTTTAATTTCTGGTTATATGTGATAATACTTCAAGTTTATGGTGCGCTTATACCTAGTCTGAATCCTGATGGATTCAAAGCACTCTTGTCTCCAGGGACTGTGTTCTTGTTGCAAGCGATGGAGACA
The DNA here is from genome assembly GCF_059751315.1 of Micrasema longulum. Taxonomy (NCBI): domain Eukaryota; kingdom Metazoa; phylum Arthropoda; class Insecta; order Trichoptera; family Brachycentridae; genus Micrasema; species Micrasema longulum. Next base: position 29,653 of record NW_028278449.1, read on the forward strand.
AGCTCCAGGATCCTCTCAGCCTTGGCTCCGGAGATCCCATTCTGGCGGAGGTCCACAAGCACCAAGTGCACGTCAGTTCCTCCCGTCGCGACCTTGTACCCTCGAGACAGTAGGCCGGAACACAGCCGTTTCGCATTCGCAACAACCTGAGGACATAAAAAACACATTCAAATTATTAAAGATTTTTATGTTATTCAAAATATAACATAACCAACTGAAATTTTATATGAAAAATATTTATAAACGTAATATTGTTCAGATTAGACACCTTTTCCCACCTCGATAAGTGGCATTTAATATTAGCTGCAAATATAACAAATGATTAACAAACACTCGACAAAATCTAGGTCTAATATTCCTATTTTCCTTACTCCAAAACTAAACCGGTTTTAAATTTTTTAAAAGAAAGAATATCAGAAAAAACATTCAAAAATATTTATCATATTTTTATACCATACGTCCGAAGATGGCAGATAAAACTATATGCTTCTAAGGGTTTTTGGATGGTCCTAGTTTCTACAAGACAATTTACCAAAATAAAAACCAATGATGGGTTAAAAAATATAATATCTGTACTCACTTGTTTCTGGTAGTTATGGAATTCAGGAGTTTTGGCTAACTTCATGGCAGTGGCAATACCAGCGATGGCATGGTTGTGTGGTCCCCCCTGAAGTCCAGGGAACACAGCTTGGTTTATTTTGGCTTCTAGATCGTACATCACCTGGTTAAAACAAGGACACAAAATTAGAAATAATAAACATTAAGTGTTACCGGAAATTGTGTTATAAAAAATGTTTTAGACTTAATAAGAATACAAACATATTTTAAATACACACACCTATGTCATCATTCATAAATTAGCTAACCAGTAACAAATGCCTGTTTAAAAAAATCCATGGAAGCTTGCGACTTAAATACTTGGGTAGAAACAAATATTGTAAATATTATTTAGCAGTTTATTGGGACAAAATTGTATGTATATATTGTTTGTAAAATCAGTGTGTATTATTTTTCTTATGTGAATAGACAATAAAAATAAATCATTAGTCTGAACAGTCAGAAAATTCTCCATAGTTTGGAACATGCCTCAAACTACATTTTCAAATGGATTGCCAGCCTACAAAACCTTGTTTTAAAAACCTTAAATGTCACAAACCAACAATTTTCCAGGAGTGTTTAAAGTGAATACTACGGTTTTATTATGGTTTTTGTCTTTTAATGAAATGAAAATCATAGATATACTTTAGTGCACTGTATACAATTTGAAGATTATATAAATATTGTATATATATTTAAACATTAAATATAATTCCAGTGTGACATTTGCTGTTTTTTAGACAATATTTGGACCTTTGTGGACACCCGAGTTGAGAGGTGAAAAGGCCATGAAAAAACGAAGAAGAAGAAGGACCTTTGTGGTTTTCAGTGCAAACTATTAAGAAATTAGTATGAATAGTTGAAAGCGGTTTTACAGAAATTTGTCTAGTAGTGGTGTAATAGTGTCAAAATATTCAGTAAACACTGTTTTAAAACAGCTAAAACAGTTTCACAAAAATAAATTAAATTGTTTAAAAAAAAAACTAAATCGAAATGACCAGGCGCAGAGTAAATAAAAAAAAACATTGCTCGCTCAAAAAAATTCAATGCTCGCTCCACTCCGTACTGCGCTCCGCCCTTCAAACTCAAACTTCAAATCTTTATCCATAATGCCTACCTACTCGTATTATAATCCCCCAAGGAAGAGTACACACACATATACACATGAAATCTCCCCGGTCCGTCTCCGCTCACCCCACACCCGTGCCCTTGTCCATCCGTATCTTGAAAATGAAACTTTAAACAGCCCGAAGTCGTTGTCGTCGCACACTGCACTAAACTGTTATTTTTTAAAAGTCTTCACGGAACAGCTTAATTTGTAAAACGGTAACTGTTACTTATCTTATAAAAAACCGAAATGCCCATCTCTATCGAGAATATCTTCTGAACTGTCAGTGTCGAACCACATGACAAATGATGAGTTATAGTGGCGCCACATAGTGATGGAAGTTCAAACAAATTTATGGGGACAATTGATGTTTTCAAACAACTGATGTGGACAATAAATTACTGTTTTCACAAAAAAAATAAAAATATTTTTAACAGTGAATTTGAGGTGCCTGTGATTTTCTTAGAAGTATTTGGAAAGAACGATTATATGGACTCATAAACAGAATTATAAAATCAAATGTTTTTAGATTGAGGTCTTCAATTAGTAGAAGACACAATCTCTAAAATGATTCATAAAATACTTATTTGCTGATACTGGAAATTTTTATAAATAAATTGCAATCCCTATGGTTTACCTAGTGAGGCAAGTAATTTTACTAACCGACTAAAAATATGAGTATCGAATTAAATAAATAAAAATGAGTGTTAAGGAACTAGTCTGTTTTTTTAATTAAGAGTAAACAAAATAAATACCTTGTCTCCGTTAGCTTTAACACTCCTGACTCCTTTCCTAAAGAAGATGACCCCCGCCCGCGGCCCCCTGAGGGTCTTGTGAGTTGTGGTGCTCACAAAATCACTGTGCTCAAATGGACTAGGAATCACACCTGAAACACATTTACGTAGTAATGTATTTTATCCCTATTATAGAATAATGCTTTTTGTACAACTTTTTTTTTTTTTTTCAGTTCACAAACAGTAAAAGAGATCACAATATATATACAGTTCATAAAATAAACACTAAACATCTTTCACCAATTATATGTGAACACCAATAACAATGAAAAAAATAATTTAAATGTTAAATATACCAAAATTTAAATGAGTGTAGATGTAATTTAAACAATTTAAAATAAGTCTCGTAATAATAATAAGTTTTTTTATGTACCTATAACAATAACGGTAATAATAGTAACAACAATAAAGAACGAAGCAACAATAAATCATTTGCAATTAATTAAGATATTTAATATTTACAAATTAATCTTCCTAAAAATGTGCCTTTTCAAATTGTTACAGAATTACATTTACCAGAACAGAAACTTTTGCGGAATCATAAGTTATCGCGTTATCGGTTATAACACATTTTTGAAATCGTAAAAGTGTTACAACCGTCACATTCTTTGAGTACAATTAAAAACAGGGGTCTCCATGTCTCCAAACTATTTAGCCTAAGGGCCACACTGACTTCTCCACAAAATCCCAAGGGCTATAACCTAGCCAGCTGAAGTTGCTGTAGATAATTTCCACTAGTAAACTTGATCTACAAAAGTACAGCTACATGTATCCCATTGATTATAATATTTAATTTTATACCTATGTATGTACTTATTGTTTATTGTACATAAGTTTTAAGAATAAACCTCATATTAATTACTGTTAAAATGTTTGATTTCATAATGTGTGTTAGTTATTGTGTTTCTCGATTTGTTGTTCATTTTGTAATTTTTGTGGTTCTACATTTCAACATTTCATGTTCCCGGACTGGCACCTGAAGCGTAAGGCTGATCACCATATCTTCCTCTAACAGATGATCAATATACGCTGCATTTAGTGTACCAATGCAGTCCCCTATCACCACGGGGCGGACCAAATTGGTGGTCCTCGCGGGCCAGTGTTGATCCGCGGGTCGTATTTTGAGACCCCTGATTTAAAGTGTGATAGCAAGGGTTGAAAAATAATATTTTAAGTTCTATTTTTATGTACTATATGAACACTGTTTTTTAGTTGATTTTGACTTAGCATTAAAGAGCTTGTTCGATTTACCTGCTGCAACCAATCCAGAAATATGCGCCATATCTGCCATCAAGTATGCTCCGTTCTCATCGGCAATCTGTCGGAACTTCTTATAGTCCAGGCAGCGAGAGTAGCAGCTAACACCGGCAATGATGATGCGCGGCTTGAAGAGTTTAGCCGTCTCCGCTAATTTTTCATAATCAATTAATCCTGTTTCAGCATTCACCTAAAAGTTTTATTGCTTTAAACATTATAATACATAAAAATATAATCTCTTCTTCTTTTAAACTAAGTTCTTTTGTACTAAAGGCAATTTTAAAAAATCAAGTTGCTCTCCTGTGAATGCCGAAAATTGGTAAAATGTCAAAAATTAGTTTTCAACATCGACGCAACTCCATGTGCTAGTCGCCTGTACAGTGCTAGTTTCGAGTTGAGCTGCAGTTTCAATATGTTTTTCAATAAATTCACGCCGTGTCCGAGCAAAAAAACATTAAATTAGTTCAGGAGGTTGAAAAATACCCTTGTACTTATGATTACATGTTTTACGACTATGCACATATTATTATTGTTTTTATTCCAGTAAAATGGCTACATAGTGCAGAGCCAATTCAACCATATAAACATAAAATAAAATTTTATATGTGAAGCACTTATGGTGGTCGAACAACGAGAATGAATCCACCCCGCGGTGGCTTGGAGAAGCGCGTTATTAGAGCATTTCAGGCGTTCCCATAGGCTCCAGGCTCTTTGGCGAAGTAGGGCAGCGAAGGTGTTTACCCGTCCAGCTGTGAACATTTCGGAGGCACTACAGCTTGCCCAACACATACCGCACACCGCATCTGAGGACATAAGTCTCCTTGGCGCTGCCCACATACACGGAAAATTTGTTTGTTGTCAAACGAGAAAAGCTGCCCGAAGGAGCTCTCTGTAATCTGGTAGCCTTAGCATCTTTGTGCTGAAAGAAAGCAATCCAGAAGTACATAATATGTACTTGATTGGATTGAGAAAAGAGGGAAGTGAATTCTTCACTGACTGGGATTAAATTGATTTTATTTCGGAGGCAATGCAGTGCCTAGGCAGTCCGAATAATTGCCTGTATGAATTATTATACGTGACCCTTAATTTATACTGTGCTGCTTGCTTATTTCATAGTTCCGCTGTATACATGGACGTCAAATACGAAGTAAAGATGATTTTTTTCACTTCGTCACTGCACTGAAAGAAGCGTCTTGCTAGCATAGAGGCCCTGACATTGATGGCTCTTCTCTGTCTCTCTATGTCCTGATCATCTTTACAATCATCAGTCAGTATGTGCCCTAGATACTTGACTTTTGGAGTTACCGTTAAACTGTTGTTGTCCAGGAATACAGGTGGTGATGGGTACATTATTATTATTAGATATTTATTTATTATTAAATTATTTATTTATTTACGGACTTATTCAGTCTATTCAACAATAACCAGGTATAAAAATAATATACAAAAGATATAACCCAAAATATTATTTTTAGACAATTACGCCATCATTGAAAACAATAATGAAGAATGGCATCTTCATCATCATTTTATTCTGTACAAATTTTAAACCCAATATGACAGTGACACTGCACTGGGAGATGAGATAGTGACTGAAATCATAAAACTTCAGTAGCGTCTTGAGAAAAGCTCGGTCGCCAACTAGTTTGGATCTACTGTTGCTAACCAGTTTTAGTTTGGTTTCGGTTGCCAGTGTGCGAAGGACCTGAGACTTAATTCTATTTAACATGTGATGATCAAATTCGATTGACAAACAAGTGAAGGCATACCTTGTACGGCATGCTTTCGAAGAAAATGGACGTGGCGGATATTTTCTTGGTGGGAGTAAAGAACCCGTGGCTCAAGTGGCCGCCGTCCGGAAGGTCCAGCCCCATGATGCGGCCATGAGGTTCTGCAATAGCCGTGTAGATGGCAAAGTTGGCCGGAGAACCTGTCAGTGTTTAAGTACAAATGTAGAACAAAAGGAAGAAGGTAGAATGATGAAAACAGATATATTGTATTTCCTCGATTATAAGACACATGTTTTTTTCCCATTTTGTTGTTCTGAATTCGGGGTGCGTCTTATAGTCGATAGCATCACACAATTTATGTAAAACTCTGTCTAGTAAAATTGTAATTACATATAATAATAAAAATACGTATGGGTATAGTTTCATTCGTCAGACTGGTTACAATGTCGGCCACGACAAAACCCTGTAAAAATAAAAAAAAATGGTAAAAAGGTAAAATGTAAGCTGGTAAAAATTATAAATAAAAGTGGAATGAAACTATACATGTATTTGTATTATTATAATTGAAATGCAGTTTCATCAAGAGATGTCAGTAGAAAAACTCAATCTATTAATAAAATGGTCCTTAATTACCGTTTTAAATGTCGGCAAGGAGGCTCCATTGACTTCATTGAAAAGAAAAGTTATTGTGTATGAAAAATGGCATAGAAACCGAACTGCAGGATGTAAATTTGACATAATTGAAGCGAATATTCAATGACATTTTGTGGGAAGATGTAAAAATTTCAGACTCTGATGGTGATGAAAGTACATAAATAATATTATGCCTATTCTTAAATACTTTTTTCTATGATTGTACGACTGCATTTATAATAAGGTTTTAGTGGTATTTATTTTTTACTAAAAAAATAAGGGTGCGTCTTATAATTGATGGCGACTTACAATCAGGAATTTCGGTTTTTTTTCTTTCTGAAAGAACAAAATCCAAAACTTGCTGAAAGAAATGAATGATTTTTAACCTTCCTAAATGCTTGCTGTATTTGGATTATTTTTATTTGTGTAATTTTAAAAAAAGTATTGAATATTTATTATTTATTTCAATTATAATTAGTTAAGTTTAGGTTAAATTAACAAGTACTGTTCAAATGTACCTGAATAAGGTTGAACGTTGACTCCCCATTCTTCAGGATTCAAGTTGAAAGCTTCCAACGATCTTTTTTGGCATAAATATTCTATTTCATCAATGTATTCATTGCCACCGTAATATCTGTAATCAAGTATATTTAGATTTCATAGAAACTTAAACATCATGTAGATATCACCTGAATCAATAAATATTTCAAATGGTTGTGGAAACAGCTTGCGATTGTGTAACACAAACATAAGTACACAATATGTACTAAACATACACTACTTCTGATACGTTGATATGATTGTTTTCAATGCAAAATGCAACGATTGTTTTCAAGACCAAGTTTTTCCAACAGCATGTAAATAACTGGATAAAAATAAATACATTGGGTGAAAAGGTTATCAATTAACAAGTTTTTCTTGAATCATCTTAAAAAATATCATCACCATCAATAACAATCATTGCAGTGTATCTCGTATATATATCTATATTTTTACTACAGTTATATTTAAAATAGTTAACATGGATGTTTTGGACATAAAGAACCAAGAAAAAAAGGTCTTTGGAATTTACTGATGACAGAAATGTAAAATAAACAATGAGTTTACTTCACTTTTAAAATATCAGTTGGTTCACCCGTAATGGACTCATATGATAGGAGATGTTGTGTCCTTATAAAAAAACAGTCTACTACAAAAGTGTCCCAGTATGTTAGTCAAATAAGATTTACTTCAAACTATCAACTACAATAAATAAAAAGAATAATAAAGCTACATATGTGTTTATATGAGTGGATCTAGGAAAAAAAAGGGTCCCTAAATGTGTTAATATTATAGATTTTGAGCAGTTAATTTTTACCTTAATCCGGGCAATCCCTCTGAATACTTATTATGCAGACAGGAACTGAGGCATTGCAATACAGCAAGAGAAGTGAAGTTCTCAGAGGCAATCATCTCGAGGCCAGACTCCTGCCGTCTCTTCTCCTTCTGGATGAGGTCAAAAAGTTCAGGATCCGAATCCCACAGGTCGGCGTTCATTGGGTTCTTCTTATCGGAGGTCATTGTGAATATTGTCCTTGCTTTAGAAGCCTGCGATTGAGCCTACGATAATGAACAATTTCCTTTTAATAATGTGATATTTTAAGATCAATACAGACACTATGCGAGTGAATGTTTTTTAAAGTTGTTACAGTTCTTGTTTTTATTTCTCTTATCAGTGCTGAAGAATATTTGTTCAAACTACAAATGTATCTACAGTGCAGAGTTATTAATTTCCACTTTAAGATAATATTATCTCTTTTCTGTTTACCAAAAATACAATCAAAAATACATTTATCTTAAGTTGTTTATTTTAACCTTTAACATACTGTGTGAAAAACTCCCTCGAGTCTCTGTGTGGTGACCTAAAGTTACCTTAGGTAACCTGAGGTTGCGAAATGATCGCCTGATGATCACTGTCTCTTTTTATCTTATTAAAACTGTATATGTCTCTTGCTTAGTGATGTAATTAGATAACATCTATTTCTCTGAAATGAATGTTTTATATATTTGTCTCAGGGTACTCGATATTTTGTCATTTTTGGAGATCCTGATGGGCAAAATATTTAATTAAAAATTCAACAATAAATGTAGTTAAATATTATTATTATTAATAATAATACACCAGCAGCTGATGCGTGTATATCAAGTGTACATGGTTATTAAACATTATAAACTGATGTGTGCATCTAGGCGGTTTTTGAACACATTAACTGAACTAGCACCAATCACTTTCTCGGGAAGGCCATTCCATTTCTCCACAACTCGGTTTGTCAGCAAGTTCTTCCTGGGGTTGGATGAGGAGTTAGTGTTGAGTTTCAATGAATGATTTATGCGAAAAAAATTGTGGTAATATTTATACTATAAACTAGTAATTGCCGAGATACTCATTAATTAAGCGCAATTTTCAACGCAGGTTACATTACAGGAGCGGGCGGGTTAAGGAAATATGTACTCAAATTCTTAATCTTATTGCATAATTTTTGTTTTTTCATGAAAATTTAATTTGAATGCTATATTATTCCATAATTTTAATTACTTTAATTTGATTTCAATGAGTTTATTTAGATGGCATTTTATTTGTGTAAATTTAAGTATACACATAAAATAAAAACAGATTTTAAATCCTAAGTAGGGGCCTACTTAGTTTTAACTAAAAAATATACAAAAATATTCTGGAACTAAAAGAACATTATGTTTTTAACAATAAAATTCAGTGTTTTACACTATAACTCACCATTGTATTTGGGCCCGTTTGGGCCTGTCATAGTGCAAAAAATAACGAAAATAGAATCCAATTCCGAAATTTAAATTTTTAGATTTTTTTTTAATTGAAAATTTAATTATTAACCCTTACGGATTATTACATTCATTTTACAAAAATAATAAATAATTTTTTATTTTTACTCTGTTGATGATAATAATATTTTTAACATCTTTTGAAAAGTTTGTCTGAGTCTTTTGTTTAGTTTTGTCTGGTAGTTTATTTTAGTCCATGATTTATTAGTCTCGATTGTCCTTGTCTTGTTTTGGAATGTTGTATGTGATATTGTTCTGATATTCTTGTATTATGTCCATGTTTATTACAATTTATTAATAATAAAATATCATAAATATGCAATGAAAAGGTGCTATTGTTATTTTTATTTAGTAAGTACTTATTTTTCTTACCCTTTTTAAAAAATATATTTGTTAATATTTTAATATATAGGCACAAGAGAACTCAATCAGTTAAATAGCAAAATGCTACTGAGTGTGAAGATTGAACTGTTCCTAATTAATAAGCTATTTGCAAATATTTGCAGGGGGTGTTTATGTACTTATCAGCAATATCAAATGCAGAGCTCATTATTTTCATTATAAACATGAACTTAGATAAATAGTAACAAATATATTTAAAAAAACACTTATCTGACGCAATTAACTTGTGTATAAGAAAACAAAAATGATAATAATAAACACTGACTGAGTAACAATAGTTTTGCTATGAAGTTTGAAACTTTATTTATTGAAACGGAAAGTTATTTTTGGCATTGTTGCCACATAAAAAAATTATCAGCTGAAAAAGTTATGGATAACCTGTGCGGGTGAAGACAATGCGGTTTGCAACAATATTTATTTGAACTTATTTATCTAAGAATAAAGCGATGATTAAAAAAAGCTACCATTTATAAAAAGGGCAAAATATCCACATTCATTAATGATGCAAGACTGTAAAAGTACGAAGAGATACCAATAGAAATAGGGAACAAAGGAAACATATTTTTAGTGTGTCTAAATGTCTGTAGACGAGTATTGGATTATTTCCCTTAGGGCAGTGATGGATAACCTATTAACCTATGACAAGCCAAGACATTTTGGGTGACGCTCATAGTTTACGGAGGATTTTACTATGATTACGAAATTAAATGGTTTTGAATGGATGCAATGTGATGATTTGGAGTTGCAACTTTTAAGACAGCATCTGGGCTCAAGAGTTCATCGACTTGAGGTCCAAATCCTTGAATCCAGATAAAATTGGCGTTTTTAGGGCTTGTGACCTGTCATAATCCTGGAAAAGGAATAGAGTGGAGATAAGTCTACCTCGTTGTGAAGTGGTTGGTGCAGACTGACCACCTTACTTTCCACGTAACAAAAATGATCTAGATATGCTGCAATTGGAGTGCTAATGCAGTGCTCTATGCACCAATATGTGTGAATAGGGAAATGATGATGACCTGCCATTGGCTGGTTTAAGAGGCCCAGTAGAATTTTACTTCCACTAATAAAGATTCCAGCGTTTACTTCACAAAAATTGACAGCTGGAAGAATTATTGAAGAAATGTGAATATTCAAATGTAGGCAGAATTACGAATGTCATAGTGTTTAAAGTGGCCACTTAAACTAGCCAATGGCGTGTCATGAGCCCTGTAAATGCCCTGGCTTCTATATTCAATTCTTAAAAATGTTCGCCGTGAAACCGATAATTTCATTTATGCCTAGGCATTGACATATTAAATTAATACTTAATATGTCTGTGTGCCTAAGTCTTACAAATTTTGTTCGACAAAATTGTACAATCAACTTATCTAAAACTTTGAAAATAAAACGACACTTCCACTCTGAATTATTTATCAAAATATTTATTAAGATAAATTGACAAAAAAACATTATGTTCCGCATAATTAAGGTATAGAAATTTTAAACTTTGAATCGGTCATGAATTTTTAAATTACGTTTTTTTACTAAAAACATTAAATTTGTTAAAACTTAACGATAGAAAAAAAATTACAGACTTTTCAAATTAATTCAAAATTTTAAATTCAATGTGGGATTGCCCTGAACTGTTATCTCTCATCAACTTCAGGGTGCCTGGAAGAATGACTAGACAGGTGCCACCGTTTCGTAGCAACAATTCACGGACAGTGTATACTTGTAATGCCGTATTGAATAGACTTCATGAACTCAGCAATAGTTATTCCCACGTATTGGATATATTTAGTGTAGGGTATTGTTCCTATAGAACTTTATCAATGATGGTGGATGATAATTATATTGATTTATTTATACATTTCATAATATATACAATTCTTTGTTCACTTTGCCCAGCTGTATGAAACAGTACTTACGATTTTCTTGTTATATTACTTTTATTATTAAATTTGTTTTTTACATTTATTCTTAAATTGTTTAAACTTTCTACTACCTATGTATAATTTTTAGGTTATTTTTTTTTTATAAATCTTGTATAATTTTTAGGTTTAATTTTTTTATAAATCTTGGGTATAAAAATATTAAGCCAAATATGTTAGTATTATAAATTTGTGTAAAAGGTAGATTTGCCGTTTACGTTAATAAAATAATAAAAAAATTAAAAAAATATCAGCGATAGGGGTAAAATAAATTTAAATAAAAAATAACATTCCATTTAAATAGAAAACAAAATATTCCAATAAGATATCGTGTAAAATATGCTAAATATTCTTCATAGTCAAAGAATATAATCAATATGAAAATGTGAAAATGTTTTTCAAATAAAATAGGTCGCTTACGCTCTGTTATAATTTAGTTTATGTATTAAAATTATAATTCTCCGCTATCGGCAATACAAGCCACGGAGATAATTATTTTGTAGGTAGGTATAAAAATAATTGCTCTTACCAAAAGCGTTAAATAAATTAGCACCTGTGAAAATATTAATTTAATTCACATTGCGCTTTTATTTTTTAATATAATATAATCAGCTACAGATTTGACGATGCTAAAACTAAAAACGGGATACTAAACAAAGTTCAAACCAAAAATGCGGTTTCACAAGCTGTTGAAAACATAATATATCATCTAATCAAAATATCCGTATAGTAATTACATACCAAACAAAACCACAAACGAATTAGATTCAAGAATAGATAAACACAACATAAACGACTCTTGAATAAAGTTTTAAAGAAGTCTAAGAAAGTATTTTTTGACGAAAACTTATATTCAACTCACCAAGTCAAATCTCCGCAAAATAGAGACAGTACCACTATAATTATTTTTTCTCCTTACGTGCTGAAACGAGACAGCAAGAAGTGTCAAACAGCGTCGCTCCATATTTCTCGGCAAGAACCACAGATTACAGATATCTGACTCAGAGAACTGACAGTTTGTGAATACTAAATACGTTTAAAAATCATGGTCTATTGGATTTGGTTAGAAAATTGCTCGTAACGATTGATGGTTAGCATGTTGTACATTCAAAACGAAATATTGTTTAGATTACTGATAAATTTCATGTAAATACATTACACCGAATATTATGATAACCTTCGCTCTTTTCTTTGATAATTTTTTTTTAACATGAACGCTGTATCTGCTATTTGTTTACTGCCTCTTCCACTTTAAAAGAATTGTTTGATTACCAGCTGTTATTATTAATGAGAATATGGTTTGTGTTGATCGTAGAAGTATAAATGAAAGTGAAATGATTTTGATTTGACACTGACACAAGTAGCAAACATAACCTATATCCGCATCTTACATCTTACCTCACGTTGACTTTATCAATATACTCAATACCAACTTAGAAGACAATAAGGACTAATCTGAATCATATTGTAATATTTTAAAAGTTACTTGGAGTTCGTAATTACAAAGTATTTTTCGTAAAAAAGGAAAAAACATTGAAAAACGGAAATCGAAAAAGTACAACAATGTAACATTTGGAGTTTGCCGCCAATCTTTGGAGTTGGCTCAGGGTGGCCATAATAATGAATATTGCGGGTGGTGATATTATTTGATCGTTCCTACCTTTATATAGACTGTTTTTTGTTGCCCTTTAGATTCGACTTTACAACTGAGTACCTCAAGTATATTTTAGATAAGTAGAGCACAGCTTGGATAGGGTGTGTTATTGCAGTTGAATGCGTAAATTATTATCATTTATAAAACAATTTTAAAAATTCAAATATAACTGATAACCTAAATTTTTGTGAATAATATTTTGAGCATGCCCAAACTTTTTACGTTTATTTAAGACAATTTTTATTACGCTTACTATGCATGTATTATACCCATTGATTGTGTCTCTGTGTTGCTTTATTTAGAGCTGTATAAAAACCTAACAAGAATCTAACATTAAAATAAATTATTGTTCTTTTAGGATGCACAAGAATAACTGTTTAGAAGAAAATTGTAAAAGAGCTGCAGGTTTATTGCTACAATTTCGTTTTGTAAGTTTGTTCGTTCATCATATATTCATCACACTCGAACGTAATCAAAATCGTAGTTTGCTCGTAGTAGTTCCTTCTCATATGATATAAATAAACTTATGAAAAGAATTAGCTACAGAATAAAGCCACTAATATGTATAATGAGGAAGTTCAGTGGTTTTAAAAAAAAAAAAATATTTGTTAATAGACTATAAAACTAAGCGAAAAGTTTTTTTCTTTAATTTTTATAGATCGTATTATCAGCGCTTTGATTTTTTAAAGTTTTGCATTTCTGAAATAACTCCGTATGTAACGTCAGAGGTTCATTTCCGCTTATTCTCATTCAGTTCTTCTGCATTGGTTCAGAAACGGCAAGCAGACCAGAAATCTTCCATAGCTCTCAGATCATAGGTTGATTCATATGAACCAGTGATGTCATTCAAAGTGGTGCGTTTTTATTAAAATATTTTTTATTATTTTTTCTGTACATTTTCAAGAAACTTTGATGTACAATTTAATGCTCTAATTTTTACCCCGTGCAAGAAAACATTTTTTGTATCCAATTTCCCGTAGGACTGAAGTTCCGCATTGTAAATCACAAAATATTTTGGAGAAACAATATATAAAACAGTTCATAAAATAAATTCATTTTAATTAAAAGTAAAAATATCACATCATACTTTTTTCACACATTAAAAATAATAATAATGCATACAGTATTAATTTTTCATTATATTAATAACTATTATACTGATTATGAATATTATGGATAATTTTGTGTTTTTACTATCACATGTTGAGTACTTACCTATTAATAATTTTAAAGGTAATCAATTACACATATAAAAAACATAATATATTTTTTAATTCTTGCCACTTTGAATATTCAACAAATTAATTTTTTAACTATTATATTACATAAATAACATTTAATTGTCACTGCTAAAATTAAAATCTTAAAGCATTACTTTAATCGTGAAATTCCTCTTTCACCAAACATTACATTTTTTAACCGGATTCATGGGCGTTCCAGAAGGGCAGTTGAAGACTCTGGCAAAATCCTCAGAATTCGACACTGTTCCGATTACTCTAAACTTTCCCGGACTATGTACTGCTGTTTTGAGTTTGTTTTTCATGGCTTCCGGTCTCATAGCTCCACACCATACCTAAAAAAACAACAAAACAGATGTTAAAGAAATTATAATATTTAAAATGTTGGACAGATATTGTACAACTGGACAAAAAAAAAACCTGACATAAATATGTGCATTGTTTCTTTGTAATAATATTTAGTTTGTTTTAATTATATCTTGTTATTTTTAATAAATTATATATATTTTTAAATTAAAACTTGTAAAACAGTTTAAATTTTGATTATTATTAGTATTGATTTGAATTGTTTTAGCATCATCAAATGAAATAAAATTTCAGATAGAAATTCCTAGCTTGTCAATATGTGAAACAAAGAACCTCTGTACATTGCAAAAAATTAAAAATAACATAAGAAAACGAAGTAAACATTAAACTCTGTTTTTTATTTGCCAAAATTCAATATGTTACTACTTTCGTAAAATATAACAATATTATAATCAAAAAATTACACCTTATAAAAAATACAGTTAGTAAGCTCAATTTGAAAAAATGCCCACAAAGACGTCTGAGTGTGGGCCATTCTATAATTTATTGCATATATTTAGGTAAATAAGAAATAAAATATTGTAACAATCAATAAATAGGATTTCATCATTGCGCCATGAAAATCGGCTGTGTTTTTTGCAAAAATGTTCTGGAGAAACAAAAAACATCGCAGACTAATAGAAATAAATGTCTGGGAATATTGTTTTTTTTAGTGAATATATAATTGAACGTAGTTATGCAAAAAGCAGCCAACCATAGAAAAGTGAAACTGAGATAATATCCCTTTTGTGAATAGAGTGAATAATCAAATCTACGAAATAGTTGGAATGTTTTTGACTTAGAAAAATGATAAACAATGTATGCATTATTTTTTTTATATATTACAAACAAGAATGTAATTATGTATTTGACCAGTTTTATTGATTTTTAAAGTACTGTAAGATTTTTCTAGTGCTGTGGGTGTTTTCTGCAGATTGAGAAACTCCGTTTTTGTGATCGGCCTATCAGGTGATTACACACAATTACCAAATGTTTTTCATTTGGGATAGTGTAGCAAATGAGCTTAAATATATTACTAAAGAGAACATAATATTGTGTAAATAATATTATTGGCCAAATTGTTACCTGTGCAAAATTCAAAAAGAATAGTTGTGTACTTGTAGCATTTAATCCTGGCAATGTTTCATCCTTGTCATCATTTTGTTTCAACCAGTGGTTGTATGCTCTGAAAGCTTGTTTGATTCCACCATTATCAGCTATATTTTCTCCCTAAAGTTCAACGGTGAGTGGTTACAATATTTAAAAAACCATCCAAAGTTAGGGGCAGATTTAACAAAAGAAAAAGTAATATCGGTGTTCATAAATTAATAAACAGTTTTAACTTATTTAATTAATTAAAATTTAATTAACATTCATAATATAGTTGTTTTATACCTGCGTATTCACACCGTCAAGTGACATAGAGACTTCTGACACAGTGTATTCACTGTATTGATCTATAAGGCATTGGGCCTTTTTATGAAACAACTTTATATCCAAATCATGCCACCATCTGAAAATAAAGATTAAACAAATATGCAAGTCTTTTAATCAATAAATTTTACAAACTTTAAGATATTAAAAAACATTAACATTAATTCAATTTACTACTTAATTGTAGTAGAGAAAAAGTACTTACACATTTTCTTAAAAAAAAGAATCAAGTCAAGTAATAATAAGAAATTGTAAAAGAGCAAATATACATAAAAGTTTGAAAGTATTAAGTGTTAGAGATACACAAATTTAAAAAATAATTTAACCTTTTATGTGATCCAAATTAATTTAATATTTTTGTACAGCGTGTTTGAATGTTCAATAACCCAGTGTTAGTAACATAATGTTTTCAAATAAAATATTCTAGTGTGCTTATTAACACAAACAAAATTGAAATGTTTACTTGGTTCGCCGACAGGCACAAAAGCATCAACATAGGGTTATTAAACATTCTAATGCACTTAAGGTACTTATGCATAATAAATGCTAAAATATCAACCTATTTTGATAAATTATTATGAAAATAAAACTTTGTTATTAGTGTTACGCAATTTTTATTCTTTTACAAGATTTTATTTTTTCTTTATTTTTATTTATATTATATTTATTTTATTTATATATTTATAAATATATATTTATTATATTTATTTTCATAATAATTTATAATGAAGTGTTACGAAGTGAATGTCGATTCAATTAACAATATTATTTTGATGAACTTTAAAAAAAGAACTCACAAAATGTTGTATATGACTGTAGAATGTTTATATTATAGTAAAAGTAAAGCAACCTGTGCAGATTTCCAAATTTGTCAAACAGTCTTCCTTTATCATCGAATCCGTGCGTTATTTCATGTCCAATGACCACTCCGATTCCTCCAAAGTTCAGGCTCTTGGGGAAATATCTGTGGTAAAATGGAGGCTGAAGAATGCCGGCTGGAAACATGATTTGGTTCTTGTTTCTGCTATAGTATGCATTCACTACCGCGGGGGCAGTGTTCCATAAAGTTTTATTGACAGGTTGGCCAAGTCTTAAAACAAATTTCATCAAATGAGAGATTTATTTAAGCATGTCAGTTATTTTAAGAAATAAAAACCATTAAATATCGCTGGATTAATGCCAATATCACAAACCAGTAAAAACATAATTTTAAGATATCAAGGTTTGAAGTTTAAAACTGGTATTATATGTTAATCTCTTTAAATTGTACTGAATCATCAAATGTGGAAAAGAATAGCAGAGCTAAAGTGAAATTGGGCGGGTCATGTTTCTTAAATGTTGGTTGGTAGCAGAACAAAAATGATGGACTAGAGACCCGAGGACATGACACAAAAGGGTAGGGAGACCCCAGACCAGATGATCCGACGACATTAGAGGGGTTGCAGGTCTGAGGTGGCAAAGAGTGACAGCTGACAGGGAATTGTGGAGGACCAAATGGGAGGCATTTCTTTAAAAAAAGGCTGAGTAAGTAAGTAAAACAGCTTAATAAATATCTGGTAGTAGTGATGGAATAATTAACATTGTAATTTCAAAATATATGATAAGCATTAACAAATAGGTACTAATTAAAGTTGCCAAATTTAATTCATTTGAATGTATAACGAAAACGGTAAAGTTGTAATATGTATTACAAAAGCAGTTATGTAGTTGATTAACCCTTCTCTTACTGTGCCAAAAACATTCTTGGGTTGCAGTGCTGTGTAGGCAATACACATGTAAAAATGAGAGATTTTTAATTGGATAAATGGAATATTCATAGGCATTTTTTTCAATTATTTATAGTTGAAGCCAAAAGTAATAATATTCGAAATATAATTGCTAAAAACATGAAAAACCTCCCTTAACGAAGCTCGGAAAGCTACTGCGGAGCTATTGGCGTACCGTACTGAAGTAATAGCAACTTTGCAATTCATGGGTGTGACGCGTGAAACTGTGTCTCTCGCTCCCGAATAAACCTGTAGTATCGAGAGTGAGACGCAAAGAGTGTGCAAGACAAACGTATATTCGGTACTCTTTTACATCACATGTAAACTTAAGAATGTATCAGTGATTTTTTCTGAAAAAAGGGTTTATCTGTACCCAATAAGTATTTATTATATGATAAAAATATATTTAACCAATACATAAATCACACAAAACACATAACTGGGAAGGGAGGGTTAAGCAAATAGTATTTAGCAGGTAGCATTAAGCAATTTGGGAAATCTATGATGATTTAAAAAAAAAATGGCACTGATCTAAAATGATTAGTATTAGTGCTAGAAATAGCATTTAACATGTATGCTTAGTCTATTGATAGTCCGGCTTCTTTTAAATGAGTTTTCTGTGGTTTTCTCTTCATTAGGCAAATGCCCAGATCCTATAATTTCCTAACATTGGAAATAAAATCCACTTGTGAAATATAAACCTTGTGAGACTGTTCCAGATGGAGAGAGACTGTCTACAGACGAGCCATGCGTGGAGTCAGGCGTAATCACTATTCTCAGACACGAGGCACGGATTGAAGAGAGAGACATTATAAGCAAGGTCAATAATACTGTAACTCCTATTAAAAAATATGAAAAAACATGTTATGCTGTTTTTTTTTTTCATTAGCATGCTAGGCGATAAAATACATAAATTCCTATCACTAGTATTCATTATTCATCCATTTCTGTAGTTTAGCTAACATTTGCAGTACATAAATCTCCAAACTGTCCGAAATACAGATAAGCGACTTTGGCATTAGCCCGACAATTGCTGTAATCTTGCCTTACCTAGCTTGTTCAGTTTTTGTAAGCTGCTTTAGAATATTCAAAGTATTCTCAAAATATGTGTTTGGATGAACAGTTATATCTTTGTATCTTTCATTTAACTCATCGAGATTTAGAATGAAATCCGGATACCCTATCCTCAGGGTCATAGTATCTACTTTATCGGTAGCCAATACTTTAGTTTCTCCGTCGATCCAAGTCGTTAAATTCAAAAGTTCTCTAAAAGATTCCTGGATCTCCCGAGTCATTATTAATGTGTCATTCTTGCTGTTTTCGTCAAAGTATTTCTTAACAAACATGGATCCTAGTGCCATTCCCATATTAGAGTTTACTTGAGCAACACAATTCTTCCATCGCGGTGGTGCTTGCTCACGACCAAAGAGAATATAGTAAAACCTGAAAATATATAATATACATCATCTAATCAGAATATAGACAAAACAGTTTTTTTTATATTTTATTTAATTTTCTGCAAGTTCGCAATTCATAATATGTAGCATTGTAAAATTTTAGAGAGTTAATATTCATCATCATTCCCATTCCACACCTAATGGTGCATAGGGCACTCCGTTGGTACACTAATCACAGCATGTCTTAATCATTTTTGTTACACGAAGGTAAGATGATCAGTCTTAAGCTACAGGTCCAGTCCTGGGACTATGAAATATTCTAGCGTAAAAACACCTTTTTTACTTTCACCTTTTCACCTTTCACTAAATATTTCATGTCAATCACGCCGAGAATCGAACCTGATTAATAATAAATATATATATATGCAAAGATAATGCCAGATATTACGAGGAAAATATTAATTACATTTTTTAAACCTTTTCACCTTTCACTAAATATTTCATGTCAATCACGCCGAGAATCGAACCTGATTAATAATAAATATATATATATGCAAAGATAATGCCAGATATTACGAGGAAAATATTAATTACATTTTTTAAATAATAAAAATACCCATCTATTAATTGAAATATTTTCTCAACAGAGAAGAGCAAATACTTATTGTAATTCAATTTTTAAAACGTGAAAATAAAAAAAAACACTAATGCTGAAAAAACACTACTTTATAAAAACCCAAGTTACCCAAATAATACATGCTTAAAAGTTTGCAGTTGTACTAATTCATATTAATAGCTAAAATAAGAATAAAAATCAAATAAATTTTGAAAATACAAAAAAATTATTCAGCCTTCAATACAAGAATAAATTTTAATAACCTTATAAAAATTCTAATAAAAATATTTGTTTATTTCTTGGTTCAACTTATCAGATAAGTTTGAATTGAATTAAAATAAAGAACATAATAATATGACTTGCCTTTGTTTAGCTTCTTGAAATTTGTCATCTAGATTATTGACCCGGTGTCGCACAAATCTCCACAGAAGATAATTGGCAATTGTTTTGGGCTCCGTCTGCTCTATCAATGATACTAATTCCTGTTAAGTGAAACAATCAATTTTGGCTCGTTGAAGGTATATAAATACAAATTAAAATATGCACACAATCAACTATAAGAGTATAAAGTCTTATACAAATATACATACTCAAATATTTATATTTTAGAGCCATTTCCTACACTTCAATACTTAAATCATTTCAATAGTCGTTTTCAAGACATAACTACAATGTTAAAGCACCTACTGCATTTTAATTATAAATTATAATCGGCAAATGGGGACAGATAAATATGGTAATATAATATAAACTTTATTTTCTATATCCGGAACATGGTCTCGTGGTAGTCATGGAATTACAAATCGGAGGTCCTCAAAGCCCGCATCTACCACAATTTAATTTTCATATTTTATTAGTTTTGAAAATGAATTCCTAAAATTTAAATATTTAGGTACGAGTAAATCACAAGAATGCAAACATCCATTTTTAAAAAATGTGTAAATTTAAGTCTTATTTCACATTTGCATAACTAATAAATTTTATTTTAAAGGTTAAGTACCTACCTACCTATATACAAATGAAATTTAATTTAATTTTGTCCCATGAGTGTTGTAAACATTAAAAAACTAGATTGAAAACGAGACTCCTAGTAATGCATATTGAAGTGCATTCATATTTATTTAAGCACTATACATTCATACACAGTTTACATACATATGCATAAGGGCGCGCATATTTTCTAGAGGCAATTTCTTCCTACCTACCACATTGATAGCTGTCTACTACAAAAAATAATTTCTCACAAACCTCAGCATATTTTAAAGCAAATATAACAACAGTTTCATTGGGCGATACTGTTCTATTCAAAACAACTTCAAGATATCTGTTCCAATTTATTTTGGGTATCAAAGTTGTCAATTCCTTTACAGTCAACCTTTGGTATAGTTCTGATATATTTCTCCTGTCTTCTGGGGCTGACGTTATTTTAGCCAACCTAGAAAAATAATTGAAAAATACTTACGAAACCATCGCAAAGCATCGAGTAAAATATTATTTAAATCGATTAGTTGCCTACCTAGTTTCAAACTCCACAATTTCCTCTGATCCTTTTACTGCGTTCTCATGTTCTGATCCGAGTAAAGCAACTATTTTAATCAAATAGCTTTTATAAGCGTCCAAGTAAACTTTGTTTGTTGGCTGAAGGAAATAATCTCTCGTTGGAAGTCCTAAGCTGGTTTGATCAAACTGTATCACAAATTCATCAGAATTTTTTATGTCCGGTCCAACCCATTCGGAGAGAAGGATGTCATTATTGTATAATCTTAAATATGCCATAAGTTCTAACCAATTAAATTTAGATTCATCCCAATTTGGGTTTAAAATTGGCCAGTCTCCGAGGGTTTTTAATAAATCCAACAATGGCTGGTGTCCCCTTTGCTCCAGGATGTCATAATTCATACATGATTCATATAGGTTTTTTGCTTTTATTGTTGCTATATTTTTACTTTGTTTTTCAATTTTTAACTCATCATTTACTATTGCATCGAAGTCATAAAATGCCTTTCTTTTTACGATTCTCGCATGTTTTTTTCTATTCTTTTTTACTTTATCATTAAACTCACTAAGGTAAGCCTTGTTTGTTTTAATATTATTTTTAAGTTTTTTATTTTCTTTGTTCGAATTCCTCTTGGTTCTTCTGGTTTTATCATAAGATAATGAAAACCCATCTCTATTTATATTCGGAGAAGCACTTTGAGTTGTTTGATCAATAATGGCCCCATTATCATCTAAACTGACAAGGCTATTAAGATTGTCAGAATCTAGATTCGGTCCATCATTAGAAATTTTCCTTTTAAATTTGCTTTTTAAATGATTTGAGTTTCCATCAAAACTGGTTTCCTCTGAAATGTCTAAATTCTCATTGGATAACAAGTCTCGTAAAACAACATCCAAATTTTCCCTCAGCATTTCAAAAGTGTCAAAGCTGAAAAGGATTAAAGAAATTATTATTATTTTTATTTTTTTTCATAATTTAGAATTTTATCAGCATTTAATATAATAATTATTTAGCATGAAATCAAAAACTTCTTCAATGGAATATCTAGTCCATAGATTTTTACAAATATATTATAGTTTAATAAATAGTTTATTAGGGAAATAATTCTCTGGGTAGTAGGCAAAACAGCTTGAAATAAAAATGTTTTAAAAAATAAATTAACTAAGATTTTTTGTTTTGAAAATTTAAATACAAAAAAAATGCTGGACATCGCCTTAAATCTCTGGCAACTGTCTGTCTATGAAAGACGATGCTGATGCAGCACTCAATTTGAAGACAACTGTGACAAACAGCTTTTCCGGTGACTGTAAAGTCCTATATGGGACTAGCATAGTCAGCCATATTGTATTGCTACTCCAGGTTGTGGAAGGGCTCCCGTAGGTAGCTGCTTCGCTCGCTGTCCAGCCAGAATTCATCATTTGTCACTTTGCCCTCCTTTACGCCTCCTTTCCACCATCTCTATCCTCGGTTAGATCTTCTTTAAATAATGGTAAAACATAAGTAATGATTTTGTATTTACCCAGCTTTATCTGCTGGGATGGGATTAAGTTGTGGCCAGTTCCCACAGGCGTACTGGTAAAAGTCTTTGCACGGATCAGCATTATGATCCATGTGACGTTTCATTATATTTGCTTGAGTTCTTCTTATCGCTTCAGGATCACCTTGACTGTTCCAAAAGGATTGATTTTCTGTTAAAAAATACTTGTTTTACCTAGCGCAATAGTATTACACATAATAAATAATTAATGTAGATATATGAATTTTTTGAAAGTTTCTATGCCATACTGATCACCTTTACAAACTCTTAATATTTTTACTAGGAAAATATGCATTACTTAGAACTAATTTTTATAAACAAGATATGTATATGAATATGTTACTTAATTCGGCCCTAAATATTGAAATATTCTAAGTGGGAACTAAAATTTTAATAATACTT
This sequence comes from Micrasema longulum, assembly GCF_059751315.1. Lineage (NCBI taxonomy): Eukaryota > Metazoa > Arthropoda > Insecta > Trichoptera > Brachycentridae > Micrasema > Micrasema longulum. The sequence goes on from NW_028278449.1 coordinate 52,806, forward strand.
TTATCAATCTATTCAACAGACTTAATATGATACAATTTTAATTCAAAGCTATTGTTATACATACTTTCAATAACACATGCACTCAAAACTTCAATAGCTGTGGATTATTTGTGATCTGTAGTGTTTTATCATACATCGTAAATTCAGGTTCTAATTAAAATAATCATACCAATTTCTTCATGCTGGGCAATCTGACCATTTACAGTTTCTATAATATCTATATCTGCATCTTCAAGTATTGTATCTTTATCCTTTATCAATTCATCTCTGAAAATCAATAAAAAAATATTAATTGTCAAAAACCAAAATCTTATTGGCAAAAGGCACCAAAGGCAACACTTGTCTATTAAAGCAAATGTTTTTTTTATCATAAAAAAAAACTATGTGTAAGAATTATTTTATAACTGGAGATCAAAATTGAGACTGCAATATGTTCTTCTAGGCATTTGCAGGGCTTATAAGCATATGCAGGTTCAAGGCCAGATATAGCTGGATTTAGCACCTGTCACTTCTTCTTCTTCTCTGTCGTTCCTCAGTTCTTAGGGTCGTGATCATTGGTACTCTCACCAGCCATTCCATAGACAAAGCGTCTCCACTCTTCACGGCTCTGTGCCCTCTCCAAAGCTTCATATAGGGTCGCCCGTGAGATTGTTTTCACCCGGTCCATCCATTGAGCTGCAGCTCTGCCTCTGCTTCTTTGTCCTGGCACACTGCTCGTGATTATTATTTTCTCCAGATTTTCTGGATCACGTCTAGCTATGTGACCGAAGAACTGCAGCATACGTTGGCAGCATATGGCCAATAGGCAAACTTTTATGTTGAGTTCTTACAGTATAGAGACATTTGTTCTTCTGGCTGTCCATGGTATTCTCAGCATTCGACGCCAACACCACATCTCGAAGGCATCTATTCTCTCCTGCTCACGTGCTTTAATTGTCCACGTTTCTGCGCCATACAAGAATATTGGGAACACAAGCGTACGCACTATGAATATTTTAGTTTTTTTCAAGATGCCCTGATCTTGCCAAATTTTGGTCAGTCGAGTCATGGTCACTTACACGTTTGTAAATGAATATGAGCATATTATTCTCCCCTCCCTTGTAAGCAAGTGTCTGGTTCTTTGTGCCAACTGAACCTATGGTAGGTACGGCTGTGTACAGATCACCTTTTTGTGTACTTATTCTTGGATCAGTTAGTTTGATCAACAATATTTTGAGTTTGCCCAAATATTTGTAGACGAGTACTGGATTTTATTCCCCAGAGAGTGGATCAACATTTAAATTTATATTTAACAAGGACAGAGAACATTTTCGAGAAGGGAATATCGAAGTCAAAGGCTTATGGCCTTTTGATGGTTTAAGAGTCAGATATTAGAAACATCACTTCGTTTCATTCCAACAGAGGCAATATTATTGATGATTGAACTGTTAATGCTATGGGGATTGTTAAATTTATTTATTAACCTATTACATCTGATGAACATGATAGTGTGTGAATACTTTTTGTTATTATTCTGCTTCATCAGTGCAGCCTGACGCCGTACAGATCTCCCCCATCTCTCTCCATTTAAATCGGTTCCTTGTAAGTCATGTTCATAGTGGTCCCGCTATTATCATCTGACCATCTTCTTTAGGTTTTCCTTTTTATTCTTTCCAGTTCTCCCTAGGTATCCATTCAGAGATTTCGCGGTCCATTTTTCTAAGTTATCTCTCCACATGTGACCGACCCAGTTCCATTTTAAATTTTAGCTTTTTTCTATTACATCTTCTAGTTTTGTGATCTTTCGAATGTCAATGGTTCATCGGAGACAAACTTTGAGCTAGACGCACGTCGGTTACAATTGTAAAATTTTTGAAAAATAATTAAGGATGTGGGACTGTGTAAGCTCATTAGTGTCGGCAGCCGGCTAGTTTGTGTTTTGGGCATTAAGTAATAACTTTATCTGTGTAATATTATTTATCATGTAACTCATAATTTATTTTCTATAGTAAATCTTTAAAGATGTTGTTTCTGTTACTGTAGATTGGTAAATACAGTAGCTACTCCAGCATACTTGAAGTAATGATCTCTAGACTAAGAGCGGGCTGTTGTTGTAGAGAAAATAATATGCCACTTTAGCTAAGTGATAGCTATAGATTAATTTATTGATTAGCATTGTGACCTTACAGCACTAGTAAAGGAAATTGATCTTCCAGTATGTAACTCCCAGTAAATGTTTTATAATTTCAGTTTAGTTGTAAAGAAAGGAATGAAATGTAATACCTATAAAAAATAAACAAATCAAATTAATGTTTAGGCGTATAACATACATACCTTGACGTATATTCAGTTTTGGTTATTTGAGTTTCATTTTTTATACTGTCGGGTTCAGATGGGAACACCAAGCTATAAAACAAATCGGTACATTAGAAAACTGTTCGATCAAAATGGTGACCACCATAAAATTATTTTTAATAAATTCAAAATAGACATTGCTTATTAAGAGGATATTACTTAAGAGAGTTTTTGAGTATTAGATAACATATTGGGGACTTGAATAACTTCTTGTTGTTTTTGTTAGATGTTATTATCGGCTCTATGATTTTTTAAAGTTTTGTATTTATTGAAAATGAAATTACTCCGCGTGTGATGTCTTCTTCCCCTTCTTCTCGGTGAGCTCTGCTGATTGGTCAGTTGACTCACCATAAACTGGAAATCTATCATAACTCTGTTACCATTGGTTGATTTAGAAGAACTAGTGACATCGTTGAAAGTACTTAATTTTTTTTTTTTTTTTCCAAGAAACTGCTTTAAAATTTAATGCTCTAATTTTAACTGCGCGAATTTTTTATTATTTTATATCCGATTTCTCATAGAGCTGAACTTCACCATTGGTAAAGGCTTTCAATAAGTTTAAAAGTAAATACATATATAATTCAACTTACTCTTTAGATTCTGGTAAGGCAATCTGTTCTAGTTCTGGATCATTATGATTATCATTCTTCTGTGTATCTTCTACAACTGTCAAATTCTCTGGTGGAGAATCCCTCTTCTGTCGAATATCTTTAAGTTCCGGATTATAAAATTGATTACCGTGTTTTGTATAAAGCCGCGCTGATAAATCCTCATTAAAAATATTAGTGACAATGGCGTCATGGCTAATTGAAAATGCATCATTACTGCTTCCATCATTTTCGGTGTTTTCGAAAAATTGTCTGAAGAAACTTATCAAATTGGTTGACGTTTTGCGGTATTCATCAAAAGAATGATAATTTATTTTATTGATGCTTTGAATATTTTCTTCTCTTTGATTTAAATTGACAAAATCATCAGTCAAACTTTGGTGCACTAGTTTCGAATCTCCAAATGAATTAAGTATAGCTTCACTCTGCCTTTCGTAGAAGTTGATAAAATTTTCAGCTGGTGGTAGCGCTATCGAGCCTGTGGGAATGAAGGATGTACGTATATCGCTGAAGAGCTCTCTGTCTTCCGGAGCCAGGATTTCAGGATGTGTGTAGCGATCAGGAATCCTTCGTGCTGGTTGAGGTGGTTCAGGCTGAGGTGTAATAATCAAAGCACATGTTAGTGTTCCAACTAACACTACAATTATGGTAGCAATTAATTTAACCCTAAAAAAACAAAGCATAAATATTATACAGTATAGTGAATTCTTCATTTTAATCAAGATATATTCTCTTTGAAAACACACAATTCTTATTGATCGACTAGCTCTGTTTTACATCGTGGATAAGTTGTACTTTTTTTCCACACTTCCTCTTTTCAAAATAGATGGTACAGAAATTCCATTCATGACTTCAGTCAAAAACTTAGGTATTATCATTCATAAGCATTTAGAGTGGCACGATCAGGTTAACGAAGTTAGTCGTAAACTTTATAGCAGTTTGCACTCACTTAAAAGATTACAGAATTTCTTGCCAATTAATGTTAAGCAAACATTAGTCCAGAGCTTACTTCTTCCACTCCTTGACTACGCGGATGTATGTTATCCAGATGCTAACTCTGAATTGCTTGATAAGTTAGAACGATTGCAGAATATTTGTATTCGTTATATCTTTAATCTTCGCAAATTTGACCACATAACCGAGTATCGCACGCAACTACACTGGCTCAGTATCAGGCATAGAAGAAACATTCACATTCTATCACTTCTTCACAATATTTTAAATAATCCCACTTCGCCTGTTTATCTGAGAGAGCTCATCCAACCTCTTTCACAACACGGACTATCTCTTCGTTCTAGTAACGAGAGAACCCTTTTAATACCCTGTCATCGCTCTAATTTTTTTGCCTCCTCTTTCACAGTAGTAGCCGCTCGATTGTGGAATAATCTACCCACTAATGTTAGAGACGCCCCTTCTTTATTTACATTTAAGTCGAGATTGAAATGTCACTATCTAAATATTTAAATTGTTACTTTATCCTTCTTCTTTCCTTCCCATCCCCTCTCCACTCTTCATAGTAAAGTGTTTTTTTTTTTTTTTACATATATTTATTTTTGTTAATCTTTGCTTTTAATTTTTGTGTAAAATTGTAAGATTCAATATGTCCATGTATTTATAATTTTCTCAAACTGAACGGTTTGGGTAGGTAGGAAGAAATTGCCTTAAGGCAATATGCCCGCCCTTATATGTATATTTATTGTATACGTATATAAAGTGTCAATAAATAAAATAAATAAATACTTGATTTATTATTTTGAAAAAAAAAAACATAGTCCGTTAGTATAAATTATTAAAATTAGTGCATAAGTATGGTACAAAAAATACTGCATATATATATACTATAACAATTTATTACACGATGAAGGTAAAATGAATGTAAAAGTCTTACCCATACAATTAAGAATGGTCTTACCGTTTGGATGCCAGTCAGAATAAAATTCATACTCTCATTTATTTTTAGCGCTAATTTCCGCGATTTCTTATAACATTAAAGCATATTTTTTACATACGGGTTCAATACTAGACCTACACTTAAAAATGAGGAAAAATAGTCATATTCAGTTGCATATTTGTTTTCATTATAAACATCATAGAATTAAGAATGTCTTAATTCTATGATAAACATGATATTATCCTGATACCTGCATAAAAATATGTTATATTTTAAACTTTGACAGCCGGAAACAAAGACCGAGTGTCAGGGCAGCCAGATATGTTTTTAAAAATTAAAATTATTAGTAATTTATTTTGTCAGAAGATGGCAATAATGAATAAAAATATAAGCGGCATCTAAATATTTTCAAAAATATTATACCTACATACAAAAAGATCAATATTTCAAAACATATGAAACAGTATCTATAGATAGCTGTATTTTTTTTTAAGTATAACATTTTATTTTTAATTAAGGCTAGTTTTATTTCTCATATTTATATTGAATCAGTCACTAATATTATTAATTTATTTTAATACTTCATAAAAATACTCAGTACTCATAAGAAATCTAATTATATTTTTTTGGGCCGGGCATTTATATTTGCAAAAAAATAATTATACGTACCTGTTAGATGGTAGTTTTATTATTTCAAATAAACAATTGAGGACATTAACATATATGTACATGTGCTCTGATCTGCGTATAACATTTGTATTATAAACTAATTATCGTTCTTACCAAAATGGATCATATACGACCATCATTGAGCTTGAAAGATCTGAACTGGAGCTTTCGCAGCGAACAAAGTTTGTTGTCAAAACTCGTTTGGAATTTTTGATTAAGGTATTATAGGTAAGTATTGTATGTAGCAAGTTTAGTATCTACAGAAAATTTGGAGCATTATTTTTAGGACCTCTTCAAAGTTTGTCGGGAACAATCCTGTGGTAGAAATAAATTAATTTCGTACCGAGCACCACAGAACTTTAATAATTTTAAACATTCAACTTATTGATAGGACACCGAAAAACCTTTCAAAAGGAACCTATATCAGTATGTATTTTTATTTTTTAACACCCATGTGGCTTTTACACACAAGTGACAAAACACAGGCGGGCCACAAAAAAACATTTAAAGAAATACAGTTTTAAAAAAGTAGAGGTATATTATCTTTCAATAAATACAAGAAAATAAAAGCGAAAGAAAAATATAAAAAAATCGAATAGAGAAAATTCAGTAAATACATTTTGAAAGGTACATAATATTACAATGAATTGTTTTTAATAAATTAATATATATGTAGTTTTGTTATATAAATAATGTATGCATGCTTTGATAAAAAACTTAAAAAATACATACTAAAATAAAATATTGCAAATATTGTCCGTTTTATTATTTGTATAATCTTCTTTTCTCAAATTCTCAAAGTGTATTCCATTTTATTGAGAAGAAGACATAAAATGCTTTCCTCTAAAATATTGATTTGTTGGTTAAAATGTTTTGGCGATTATGGCTCGTAAATATTGTTATTGAATAGCATAAGATGTATACGCGGCCTAAGTTGAGGCCATCACCGTACTCACACATATGTAAAGCTTGTATACAGTGTTACTTTTCTGTATAAATTATATTTTATTAAATTATTGTAATTTATTAATATATTTTTTTTAAACCATATTTTATGCCCAACATTTGGTATAGTGGTTAGTGCATTTGGTTGCCGTGCGTGAGGTTAACGTGAAATATTTGTTCAGAGTTATTTTTCACAGCAATGTTTCGTGTTAATGCAGAAATATTTTATATGTATTCCTATGAACAATATACTGCACTTTTAATTTAAATAAAAACAATGTGAAAAATATTATAAAATTAACAGTGACTATAAGACCTCGATGGTTCCGGCAGTGCGGTTTTTTCTAGTGTCGCGTCGTAGTTAATATATTATTCTACTGTACCCATTAAATACCTTAATACAATAAAGACTGATTGCGACTATTATCTGCAACTTATTTCGATGACAGAAAAGATTAATTTGATAAAATATAAACGTTTTCTTAGAATTCAGCCATACCTATACAAAGTAATTTATATCAAGTGGGAATTACCAGGGTTAATATGCAAGCAATACACGGAGAGAGTTTATGTTTTTTTTTAAATTTAAATTAATAGTATGTTAACAGAAATACATTTATAAAATCGTTGCCTACTTTATTGTTTTTATATAAATTGATACTTGAATTAATCGTTTTTCATTTCTTTTTTTGCTGTCAGGTCTAAGAGAAGTTTTGTAATAATGTAACTTGTTTTTGGCCGATGTTATCATGTTTTGGTAGAAGGCCCTAATGAAGGAAAAAAAAATTTTGGTTCGAAATTTTTTAGTGCATTCCATTACTTATATTCGATTATTTGCTGAGTAGCCCAATATTTTTTTATAACAACCCGAGTAAACGATTAGAAATAAAATTATCCAGAACCAAAGCACTTGAGCCACAGACTAAAGATATAATACACTCGAGCTTTCCAACAAATGCGTGACGATTGCGAGACGGCCGATTTATAAATATTCATTTGTTTATTTATTTGTTCTTTTACAATTTATGTGCTACTTTTTACAGTAAAGATAATGTCCCCTCACTGGGGTGTCCCGTGCCGAGGGAGACATTTTATATAATTTTAAAACATACCTTATTTAACATAATTAAATCGTGATATCATATCATATAAAATACCCATTTAAACATCAAAATCGCTATGACATTTAGTTTGAATTATTATTAAATTTTGTCTATTTAATCCATGTTTTGTAAATATGATATATTTTTAATGCATACACCAAAATACTTTATTTATTATTTACAATGAATCAGCTCCGATATTAAACTAGATTTATCCGAATTCACTGGAAATGCTACCCCAGCACAGTTTTATTATTTTTATTATTATGTCATTGTAGCTCTCAGCAAATTAAACGAAAAAAAGACGAAAAAAATGTGCTTAATAATACATTTAAATATCATCCTATACCTGCGTTAGAGATTCATTAATTCGGTCATAAATCATACTTGGAAGTACGGCGCATTTCACACAGCGGTAAAAATCCACACGGCACAATAACATTATAACATAGGGTGGGTTTTGATATTTTTTCATTTTCATTAATTTCCTTTTCGCACCTAATGGTGCATAGGGTACTGCATTAGTACACCAATCGCAGCGTTAAAACACAGTTTTAAATCAATATTTCACATCAACTGTCGGGAATCGAACCAGAGACCTCTTGCATGGCAGGCAAATGCGCTGACCGCTACACCACGAGGCCGGGTTGATATTTATAGTATTCTAATTATTTTTTAAATTACATTGATTTATTGAATGACAGGCAAACGCAATGAGTTGACTAATCTCTACTTGAATTAATTTTGCAGGATTTTTTATCTAAGAGTAGCCCCTGAATGAAATTGAAATAAATACAAAATAATATAATAAATGTCAATTCACCCTAATTTTACAGTGCCGTGTGGATTTGGATGATTCATCTCACTCGCACATTAGTGTATTCCTCGGAAGCCTGTAAAGACACACCGGCCAATACTTGACTATTTAAATGTATTGGGTGGCCTCAACTAGAATTGAGTTACCTATACAAACTTGTTTATTTTTAAAATCGCACAAGCGTATGCGTAAAATGAAAAAAATATCATAGAAACTGAAACGTTTAGGCAAATTATTTGCATTTTAAGTGAGTTATGATTTATTCCTGAAATAAATAAAACAAAAAATATTTTTAAATTTGATGGGGCTTTCATCAAGCTTGGTTTGCTTTTATTTATGTTTTGTTTTGCCCTGTATTGAATCTATAACAAGAATTACACGTATAAATATATTGCACAAAATAATCATTTGACACTGACCCGGTATATTGTATATTGTAGTAGTAAAAAAATATATGCACATATTTCTGTGAATCTCCACATTTTCCCTATTCTAACCCTAGAATGGTTACGTGATTATTTAATAACTCCACCTTAAGATTACGTTATATTAGTACTGTAATTAGTTATAAATTATTATAATCATGTAATTATGTGGATATATTAAGTTAAATTAACTTTTGTGGAATGCTTTGATCGGAGCAGTACTTATTTTATAACACTATTCCTGTCAGAATAAAAAAAAACATAATTATATTTATGAAACATTACTAAAAAGCTGAACAAAAATTTGTCGCCTGAGAAAATTGAATAAGTGTCTAATATTTAAAAAAAAGAAGTATGTTTACCTTTTCTTACTGATCTCTTTTTTTTTCTCTTCTTCTTGGATTGCAGATAACTCCATACAGAACGAACGAGCCCTTTTCGCTTGATGTAATGTTTTATCGACACTTTCCATTATTCAGAAAATAAACTATTGCATTATTCACTATTTTCCATAGAGTAAGTTCTCACAAATTCTCACCTACTTAACTAAGCTGGACTTTTTTATGTTCTGTTATATTATTTGCAAAAGATAAACAACGAATTAAACGATACTGATTTAATCTGATGTCAGACAAACAATAGTCCCCCACTTTGAAACGGTTTAACTATTTCAAAAGAACACGCAATAAATAGTTTTACACGGTTATTTCACAAATTATATTAGTGTCTTATCACTGTACAGAAAAAAGATTGTAAGAAGGACAAATACATTCAGAAAGACTTAAAATAATATTGTAAAATAAATGTCTTATCCGTTTACTGGACAAAAATTTATTGGCTTCATCCGGCCGAAGCTAAGATGCTAATACTCAGTAAGGAATTAATATTTGCATTACTATTATGATATTATTATAACTTAGGTAAGTTCGTTGCTTTGAATACACATAATTGAATAGAAATATTCATATATTGATACAAGACGGCACCATTTAAATATGTACATACAAATGTAGTAGGTAGTTCGGGATTACAATAAATTATTGCCAACATTATAAATTTATGTTCGAACTGGTGTTAACGGTTTAAGTTTAATACATTAAAGAAATATTACGGTATTAATGAAGTTTATCCATTTCTACAACGTGTGTCGTGTATTAGAATAATATATTAGAAATGTAAACATCTAAAATAATAGTTTTTTTATCCGCATAATATTGACTCGTTTCTTCCTATTTGGAAATTACTTTTTGAAATAAACAATTTTCTACTCATTTTTATTTTTTGATTAGTTTTATTTTTTTGCAACAACCTAATTGAAAATAAGGTACTGATAAAAACATTGCATAATTTATAAGTTGAGGTTCGATGGCAAAAGTATATAATGCGACAAATTATTATACTTTTGGCATCACCAACAAGAATAAACTATGTATAAAAAATAAAATTGATTAAGTGATTAGTTCAATAAAAGTTTAATTTGGTTACCACTGATGTTATTGGAATAATTGTTTTGCTCACACAAAGGTAATTTATAAGAGAGTAAACAAACACAAAATGATTGAGCTTCAGAGCGCAGGACTGCGAGGGATAAGAACTATTATACTTCTGATGTATTGAGGAAATCCCAAGAGGAAATGGATCTAGTCTCTAGTCTAGGCTCATACTCTTGCTAGTGAGACGGGCTCATTCAGCCAATTTAGATCAATTGGATATTGTGTAAAAAAATTGCTTAGCATCGCATCTGACAATAGCAATCTGGTTGGAATTACTGATAAATGAAGATAGTCGTATTCATTGTGAGAATCGTTACGACGTTAAAATGCACATGGAGATGTAAGCAACATTGTAGGTGCATGTTTACATACAATATAAGTAAATCGCTTTAATAATTTATTTCTCAATTCGAAAATAATGTCTTAAGTTTTTCTGTAAATCAGTATGATATTATTTATTTTAGGCTACCACTAAAGTAAATGCACATCAAATCATCGCCGTAATGTTACCTATGCTACGTGACAATTTATTATTGTATTATTACAGTACAATATATAATATTGTAAGATTCTTTTTGGAGATCAAAGTTAATTTACTACGTGTATAATACAAATATTAATACATCAGTGTTAATTATTTGCTCGATGATGATATTTACTTTATTTTGGATGCAATCGTTCATAGATATGAATAATTATCTTATTACGCATACATTATCTACTTTAAACTTCCGTTGCTTGTCAGTCGAAACATTTTAAAACGCGCGCTAAAATAGTTCCTTTACAGGAAATTTTTCTCATTTGTCTATGGTACTAAAAAGTTACAAAGGTCTTTCTGGAATTTGATAAACGTCAAATTTGCGTCAGATTGTGCAAATGCGTCAAATTTCATCTGTGGTGCGCAGTCTTGTTAGCTTGATCCTATGTGACAATTATTTTGGTACAATTTACAATGTTTTGACAATTCATTCTTTTATCTTGCCTACGTATAAGTATTTGAACGTATTTTATTTCAGCTACGTTGTTCAAAATAATTAAAGTACCATGAGTAAACATATGTATTCGACTGTCAACCTCTCTGACAAAGAGTTAAAGGAACAGGGGAATAGATTGTATAGTTTACGGAAATTTGAAGACGCTCTTAATTGTTATACGAAAGCTATCGTAAGTAAAGATTACAATTATTTATATTCGCTGTTAATACAGTTTTTTAATAATCGCACACTAGATACTTCAGTACTAAAGAAGTCATTTTGGATCTTGAATCCTTCACGAACGATCGTATTTTACGTTTTGAACTTCTACAAAACAAACTAAAATATAAATTCTACTATCAAAATAAAACAATGCATTTTCATCAAAATTTAGCCATAGGTATACATCTCTTGTTGATAAAATCTTATCTTTGACTCATAATTGTGGTCTGGTTAAATATTTTTTTACCACAGAAATTCATTGATTGTTTATTTAGGCAAAGTCTTTGCTGAATTTAAAACATGTTGTTTACAGATTAAGAATCCCACTGTTGCCACATATTTTACAAATCGAGCACTTTGCCAACTAAAGTTGAAGCGATGGGAATCTTCTTGTCAAGATTGTCGTCGTGCTCTGGACATAGACGCTGCTCACGTAAAAGGACATTTCTTCCTCGGGTTAGGGTTGATAGAACTGGAATGTTTTGATGAAGCTATTAAACATCTTCATAGAGGTACAAAATCATTTTATCTTTCCTGTATAAACATGCTACATTATAATCATGATACGGGTAATGTTATGAGTCACATGTTGTTGGCTGGATGCAGAACTATTATTGCAGTCATATTTTTAACAAAAATCAGTTTTTCATACATTCATAACCGCCAACATACTAGTTACGCTGTGCGGATATTTTCTAAGTATATTTATAATATTTTATTGTTAGTTCTTATTTGTGCAAAAGTATTTTAAGCGAAAAATATGTTTGATTGTCTAGTTAACTCTTATCTGGCGTTGCAGCTATGGAGTACATACAGTAAAAAATCTAGCCCCCATTTAAATTATCAAAAAAGTTTAATACAAAGGGTTTTTATTACAAAAATCAACATTTAGAACTAGGAACTAGATTAAGCTAAAAAGAGTAAAGCTATTGTGTCCTTATTAATGTAAATAAAATTACATTGTGAATAAATAAATAAAAATTTAAAAGTGCATGGACAAATAAAATTTTATCAACTTAAAAATGATTTCAATGAATTTACAAAAAATATAAGCACTGAGCACTGTAGTAGATTTGTCAATTGGTCATGATAACAAGTAGTGATAAAATGGATAGTGGTTTGTCCGGATACCAGATATTATGTGTGCCCCTAAGCCGCATAGACGGATGTCAACCATTGGATATCGAATTTCTCTCATAGTTAAAAAAAAAACTTTTAATGGACATAAAATAAAAGAGGTTAAATTATTTTCATGATATTTTTAATGATTACTTATCGATCAATAGTTGCATATCAATATGGTTTATAAGTTTATTAATTAAATAAATAAAATAGTTTTGTGTAGTTTCACCCCTTGCGCTTTATTTTTTTCATCCAAATATATTTTTATTTAAAAAAATTAATTATTTTCTGGTTAAATTCTTGTTCTAGAATGATACTGGTGAATGTTTTTATGCAAAAAAGTAAATTTTTCAAATAGTGAGGGTTATTTCCTTTTCCCAAACACGGTAGATATCGATAGATTAATTTAGTAGCGCTGATTTTGTGAAATCTTGGTAGTTTAATGAATATTAGTCGGATGGGCCGGATATTCGTTTTATCTCTAATAAAAAGTAAGCAATGATCAGGCAGAGAGTCACTCATGCCTTTACACACATACCTCGCTTTGTTTACATTCATATTTCTATATGTAAATGTTTTATTTTATAACTTTGTTTGATATGCAGTTTTCATTACAGCAAATGACCTTGCCAAGGAACAAAAGTTAAACTTTGGCGACGATATAGCGGCTCAGCTAAGAATCGCCCGGAAAAAGAGATGGAATGTTCAGGAAGAAAAAAGAATAGCACAAGAAATAGAATTACAGTCATATCTTAATAAGTAAGTTGGAATTTTTAATTAAGTATTAATATTAAAATATTGTATTTTATGATATACATATATATATATATAATGGAAGAAATGTTAATGAATGCTTCTACAAAATTTTAATATAGTAAGGCATTCATATTTTGAAAATGCTAAAAAGTTTTTATCTGTGCCAAATAATTTTCAGTTTATTTGCTAAATTAATTATGATATTTCATTGATTTATTGCATATGTATAAATTTATACACATATTTATTGCCGGGGAATCTGTACATCTTATTCTTATTCTTTGAGGTGGGGGTCAGTGCTATCTAAGCTCCTGACGTCACTGCAACCTGTTTAGATCTATTATCAATAATTAGTTCTCACCCTCCAAGCCCGGGGCTTTAAAGAGCCTGGCCACTGAGTGAAGGGCGATTGTTCTCATATTGCAAAATCTGCCCCTAAAAGCCCAGGTCCTTGTATCAGGCTATTAGGTAGGGGGCGAGCGCTCTAATATCCTCAGGTTTAACCAGTGGTCCCTCGAGGATGTGGTTTCTTTTGTGATATAAAGCATTAAACAAATATTTAAAAAAAATCCAAATAGAATCAATCTTAAAAAGCTTCAGAAAAGCTTATTCTAGTAAGGTGTTTATTCAATCTGCGGTGATAACGTTCACCTGGATTACGCTAAGTTTCATCTATGCACCACAAGAGTATTAATTTGTATAATACGAATATGTAGTGTTCTCCGTGGCCCGGCGATAAGATTTTCAGGCCCCTGGGCAACAAGGTGTACGGGTCTCTCTAACCCCCTATTTGCACTAGATTTTTTTTTACACAACCTACATATAAATACGCTGTTGTAGCGCTAGTGTAGCAAGAAAAAAAACCCCCGGAAATGAAAAACTTATAATATACAAAAAAGTTTCTGGGGCCCATTGTTTCTATTTTTATTATGATAGTACAAGTGTCCAGCGACAGATTTACGATTTTGAAAATTTATTAAAAAATAAAACAAAATCATATAGGTAGATCAAAACTATTTATTACTATAAATAGAAGACAAAAGTGGATTTTATATTTTAAAGATCACATTTTCTAAATGTCGACCATTGTTTTGTACACACTCCTCCAACCTATTCTGCATATTTTCAAAAACACGCCTACACAGTACACTGGAAATTACGTTTATTTCAGATCGGATATTGTCTTTTAACTGTGCGATACTGGCAGGATGGTTTTTGTAAATGAGATTTTTTGAGATAGTCCCACAAAAAAATCACATGGACTGAGATCGGGAGATCTTGCGGGCCAGGCGATGTCTGGGGATTAATTTTCCTGGGAATAATGCCCTAGCTGCATTCAATGATGGCCAGACTGAGTGGGCAGTTAAACCATCTTGTTGAAACCGTGTGTTTCGATTGAAGAAAGAACCACCTTCAACGTCTTATCTAAAAAACGTGTCAATCATTATTTTTCAGAATTTATAGTTACGGCTGTGGCTCTTTCGTTTTTAAAAAAGTAAGGCCATATTATGGATCTTGCTGAAATGGCACACCAAACAGTGACTGTTTGAATGTGGTTCGAGTTCGATTCCTGGTATGGTTGACTTGAAATATTTATTTAAAAAGATGTTTTTACACTAGAATATTTCATAGTCCCTGGACTGGCACCTGAAGCGTAAGACTGATTATCTTACCTTCATGTAACAAAAAAATGATCAGGATATGCTGCGATTGGTGTACCAATGCAGTGCCCTATGCACCATTAGGTGAGGAAAGGGAATGATGATGATGATGTTTTCCTGTACTGTCAGGAATATGTACTTTTTTGTTATCTAATGATAATCCAAACCCTAATCTGCACCTCATGGTGCATAGGGCACTGCATTGGAAAAGTACATGCAGTGTATCTTAATTATGTGTTACAGGAAGGTAAGGTGATCAGTCTTATATTTCAGGTTTCAATCCAGGGATGATGAAATATTGCAGTGTAAAATTGCCTTTAAACAAACATTTAATGTTGACCCTCCCAGGAATCGAACCGAGCACCTCAAGCGTGGTAGGCACTACACTACGAGGTGGACTTTTCTCTAGTCGATGACCTTTTTCAGGTTTTTTATCTGAGAGTAGTCATCGAATTAAAAACACTCATTCAGGATTCTGGTTTAATTTCACACACAACTGTATTCCTCATCTGTCTGGATAGACAGATTTATCATATCTCTTTTTATATTTAAAACAAGTTTTTTTACAGTAAAAAGTTTATGAGGCGAATACATATTGGGCTTTGTGAAGAAAAGAAGCCATAATTGTGGAGAAATGTATTTCTGTACATGAGATAAAAATTAAGTAAAGGTCAAAACATCAGTTGAATTAGCATTTAAATGCCGTCAATGTGTCAGCAATAGTGTCTAATATTTTTTCATGTTACTATTTTATCCTCAAGTCTAATGTGATTATATCTTTGCTATGATTTGGGATATCGCACTATGCAATTTAATTTTTTCTACAACACTGTGTAAACGATGCAGTAAAATACATTTCTAAGTTAAAAAATAAAATAACGCTTAATTTTTATTTTTTGGAGAGCCTCGAACTGTTTAAATAAAATAGCAGCTATAAAAATGTACGTACGGTGCTAGTAAGATGTGAGTTTTATTAAAATGTCGAAAACCTGAGCAAAATTCTGCTAAATAAATTATTGTAAAGAAACCGTAATCTTATTTTGTAAAACTTTGCACCCCTCCATGTACAGAATATACAAAATAAAACTTACGCTAGCTCGTTGTAATTCAGTTTTATTCGTAGCACAATATTAAATATTCAAATAAACAATCACGTCACTTCTCCATAGGGGTAGATGGAGAGGATAAAACACCCTATCACTATGTCTGCATCCAGATCTTGCTCCCTCTGCATTCATAAATCATCTTATGCATGCGCGCCGATTATTCCTAGATTTGACATGTCCATCTTCAAGTATTTGTTGGATTTGGTCATGCCATGTCTTTCTGCGTCTTCGTGGTTTTCTGCACCCATCGACATTCGCATTTTAAGGAAAAAATATTTAACCCTTAAACTTATGTATCATTTTGTTCTTATTTGATACTTTTGTAATCATCATGCCTCTCGTAGGCAGAATGGATAATTTCCATACGGTGGAATATCGTCAACCCCCATATTCGTAATATTCGACATTCATCACTTTTTGATGACAATCTTCTTCAAATCAATTATGTATGAAATGTCACTTCCTGAATATTTGAGTTTTTCCTTTCTTCTTCCTCTATCCTTCCCTCTTCCCCCCCCCTCTCTTCATAGTATAGTGAAGATATATAATAAATTTTTACTTCTTAAATAAATATATGCGAGCATCAATGTTTTGTTTAAGAGTGAAAATATTATAATATACATAAAATATGTTATTATAATATTATGTAGGAAGATATTGCCTAAAGGCAGCATGCCCGCCCTTATGCATATGTATGTAAACTGTATACGTATATAAAATGTATACGTATATAAAATGTATACATATATTAAATGTTTAAATCATTAAATAATTTCATTTCAGTTATTTCTTATGAGATTTTTTTTTTCTATATTTCGTTAGACCCCCGGGAACAGATCAATGGTGAATATAGAGGTTCCGCTGTATCTCAATTATTTATACACATATTGGATGACATTGTGTTCTTTATATTTATAATTATTTTCTGTATGAATGACAAATATTTTGACCTTTGTTATTTTTAAATGTTTTAAATTAATTCCAGATTAATAAATGAAGACACAGAAAGAAGATTAAGTGCACTGAGAATTATCGATGATAATGTTAATGAAGAAGATGTTCAACAGAAAACTCAAGAAATTGAGCAGCAAGCTGTGAGTTTACATTTTATTTCTTGTTTTTCATAATGAGAAAAACAATGTTTTAGGTTATCTCAACCATAACTAAAAAAATAACAATTTTTCATTTAAAGTTTGATTAAATCAATTTCAACACATTCCACTGTACTGCTAGTTAATAATTAAAGAATATGATTAATTATTATACAATTAATTATAACTGTTTTTCTATTTCTTCAATTTTATTTTTATTTATAGGAAACATATTCGATAGCCATATTTGCCCCAACAAATCGGTTTCTTAGAACAGGCATTTGCCCATATGGGAACCGATCGCAACATCAGGCATACTAATATTTCTGTCTTGCTGACCCTTCATATACTGAGCCTACTCCCAGTACAAGCAGAATTTGTCTAAGTGTTTTTTGTGCCATTTTGTAAAATATGAAATGTATGTATAAATTAATAGAAAAAAAAAAATGAAACTCTTAAGAACTGTGGCGTACCTAGGACGCACCATGGACATACTCACAAAACTAATGGGATCATTACATAGCCTCTTCTACAATTAAAGACCACATACCGAAAAAGGAAAAAAATCATGATGTACAAAGCTTATGTTAAAAGCAGACTGAGCTACATAATCACCTTCCGGGGAACCGGTAACAAGACAGACATGGCAGGGATAATATACAACTTACTCTACTTGTCTCTTACGAGTGAACTGTATGAAAAATCATTCCAGTTTGACACAAAATACTTGGCGAAAATTGAGATGGTAAAAATTGTACTCAATTTTGCATTGTTACCAAAAATGATGACATGTACAAATATAATACCAGACAACAACAACAACACTACAACATTGACTTACCAGTCTACTCAAAAATTACGTTGGAGGCAACTTTAAAATCTACATTTAAAAATACACGATGACTACACTAACTAGACGAGACATAATATGACTTGAGCCTATATGTTTTTTTAACCCTAACACGGGTTTTTAAGATTAAAAAAATGTTTTTTTAAATTCATAAAAAATCAGATTCGAAAACATGGATTCTCGATTAAATATATAATATCATCCTTTTTTCTTTTAGAATAACTACTCCAGTGAATTGAACAATTTGTTTGCTAAAATTGACGATCGGAGAAGAGTAAGTACATTTTATAAATAATTTAATTTATCATTTTGCGAATAATTGGCCACATGTCATTAACGTGGGATTCGGTCCCCCATTGTGTACAAATTTCATAAGAAATATGAATGACTTTGCTTTGAAGTCACAGTTTTTTTTCTCTTTTGATGTCTATAAATTTTCCCAAAAAACTCGTTTAATCTCATCAAATTTTGGATATTTATAATTGTTTAATAACCATAAGTGGTTAGGATAAAGAATTTCTATATAAATAGACAAGTTACACGCGCGTAATAGATAGCATTTTGAGTTGTAGATAATTTCCTTATTAGCCTTCATTATTAGATTCTACGAAGAATAATGCCACCACTTGTGATGAGAAAAGTGCTTTAATTACACCGTAACTGTACAGATCTATTAATTTAATGTAATAATAATTTCATCAATAAATATTGACTAATTTATAGAATAAGTAGATAATTGGTTAGCACCATGCGAAGGAACTACTGAAAGGGTACTCTTAAAGGTGTGCTTTTGACCTAATGAAACCAAATGAAGGTTTTCATTAAAGCCCCTTCAGGGCACTGCAGATTGAATCACCTTGCTAGAATGTATCTCTCTGAAACTTCTAATTTGTAGGTTTTGCAGTGCGGATGATTAAACACCTATGCACATTTGAGGCCTATATTTCCAAAGTGCGCTTATTCTAGTAATTTTAAGAAAGTGAGTTATAAATGTCACATATTTCTTTTAAGAAACTAATTCCATTAAATCCAGTCCAAAAATCAGCTTTAAAGTGCTATTTAGTTTCAAACCAAGCTTATTCCGGGTTCTATCACTAGACATTTGAATTTATTCCAAGTCGACTAATAGTGGTGACGCGAGAGAGAGGCACGAAAGTTATTTCCTCGATAGCCTAGAGAGCGCATGAACTAATCCAAGCTGGTCTGACAAGGTCAGCCAACACACACATTATTAAGGACGTTTACTGCCACCTAATATACAATGGAAATCAACTCGCCTGTTTTGAAGAGTTCCCCTCGCTCCACCAGATATTATTTGTGGGAATGGTGCGGATGTTAAGTTATTATTCTGCTTTGTGTATCAGGATTGGATATTGGTTGCGATGATGATAATAATGCTATTGACACTTCAGCTGTAACTTTTTATGATAGCAGTAGAAATATTATTTTTCGTTGCTAGTTTACCGTGCAGATCACAGAAGACATATTCTTTTGTTTTTAGGAATAATACAGCTGTCAGTTTAATATTTAAATTTGGAATTTGTGAATTGTTGTAATGCGGTAGGTACTGCCAGGCTGCTCAGGTTCCTACTTTTCAAGGAAAAGCCGACAACCAAAACATATAAATGGCTGTAAACATTCACGCGTAACCAAATAGTATAAGCACATTATGTCACGTTTTACGACAGATGAACCTTTTAATTTAATAAATTTGATAACGAAAATAATTATTAAAAAAATATATAAAACATTCATGATTTTGACTGCAACATTCCCCGTGACAGTTTATTTAGTGTTTTTTTAAATGCCACTTATTTTATAAAAATCATTTTCGAATAGACTTTATTCCCTGTTTCACTTCCAAAAACAATTTACTCCAAACGGAAATAAAAAAACATATTTTTGACAAAATGTACATACATTTCGAAAAATTAGTAGTGTCCGACCGAAACAAGATTTTCAGCTGAAACCGAAAATTATTTAAATAAGTTAAAAGTCACTTCAAAATACCCAAAATTAGGCATTTTTATTGTCAAACATTACGAGTTCATTAAAATAAGTGTTAAATAATATACAGAATGAAATAAAAGGCATAAATTTAGTGAATTATATATTTTATTTTTAGCACTTTTTGGTTCATTGTTTTGTTATAAATATAACAGTAACAGTTCTTTAATGTACGCTATAAGATCTTTATCTTATTAACTATAAAGGAATTACAAAAATATAAATATGAAAGATCATAGAACTACTAAGATATTGGACTATTGTCCGTTCAAATAATTAGTTATTGTATTGCTATTGTCTAACATAAAAAATAAAAACTAGACTGATTTTGTGATTTGTAGTTCTAAGATCTTTCATATTCACATTTTTATAATTCCGTCATAGTTCCTATAGTGTACATTGACGAACTGTATAACATAACAACGAACCAAAAAGAGCTAAAAATATTTATTTTATTTCTTCAATTAGATCAATCTATATTTTTCTGTCTTAGAAACGCGACGTGCCAGATTACCTCTGTGGAAAAATAAGCTTTGAAATTTTGAGTGAACCAGTCATAACACCAAGTGGAATTACATACGAAAGAAAAGATATTGAAGAACATTTACAGGTGAGGTTATTGTAATATATGTACATATTATTATGTATGCATGTATCATAATTATTTTTGACATTTGAAATTCATGTATACATTTTTTTTAAACAGGCATTTATATTATCGTACCTTATCTGCACTTTTAATTCCCTTTTTTAAACACCAACTTGTAAAAACAATTATACCTCAAATTTATTCATCAGACTTGTCTATAAAAGTTATAATGGACTCAGTATTAATGCAGACATTTTTAACTGCACATTGCATTTATAGAGAAAATTTCTTCACATACCTTGCGTGGTTTCAAATATATACCGCATTTAATGTATGTGTTTTGTGTATATTTTATATATGCATGTAGATGTGTGTATGCACGTGTGTATATGTATGTATTCATATATGTGTGTGCATAGATGACTCAGAGTGTGCATTTGGTATTTTTATTTATTACCAATAATTACCTTCATGGAAAACATAAATGTTAATGATAATTCTTTTCTCTCTTAAGTTCTTTATTTTTTGTGACATTTTCCATCTTTGATGAGGCTCGCAACCCATCAGGTCGCTTCTCTCGGGGGGGCGCAAAGAGGAGGAATTCTCAGGAATGTAGAATTGCCACTTGGAATGTAAGAGGACGTATGACTGATAAGATGAATGAACTGTGTGATATAATGAAGAATAAATGTATAGATTTATTGTGTGTCTCTGAGACTTGGAAGAAAGGGAGTGGTTCGATGGAGCACGGTGATACTCTGGTCCTCTGGTCCGGTCTCCCTGAGACGGACAGAGCTTGCCGGGGTGTTGCTGCGTTTCTATCGCCAAGAATGATAGAGGGCATGAATGAATATGAATTTGTAAGTGAGAGACTCATGTTTGTCAGATTTAAGGTCGGACTGACAAGATTGCTTGTTATCATAGGATACGCTCCTGTCAACTCCGACTGTGAATCTGAGAAGGACGAGTTTTGGACGAGTCTAATGAATGTGATGAATGGGAAAAAAGATAGCGAAAGGATAGTTTTGGCTGGAGATCTTAATGGTTGGGTGGGAACAAGGAGAGATGGGCTGGAGTCAGCTCTAGGTATGTTTGGGGATGCAAGAGTGAATGACAATGGGAAAAGACTGCTAGAGGTATGCCTGGAATGGAACCTTTTTGTATCAAATACATTTTTCGAACATAAAGGAATCCACCAATACACATGGGAGAGAGGAAATGAAAGGTCGATTATCGATTATGTCATCATTGACTCTAGATTGAAGCCTGTAACTGTCGACACACGTGTGTACAGAGGGGCCGAGATGGAATCAGACCATTTTTTAGTGGTCTCAAGGGTGATTCTGTTTAAGGGATGGCGGTCCCAAACAAACAAAGTTCAGGCTCCTTCTAGAGTCAAAGTTGAAAAACTGCAAAATGCTGACATAAAAGATAATTTTGAAAGATCTGTGAGTCACAGACTGAACGAAAAAGATGTAGAATGTATGGGTATAAACGATATGTGGGAGTGTTTGAAAATAAGTATGTGCGAGGCGGCGAAAGAAGTGTGCGGTGTGACAACGCTAGGGAGAAAGAAAGGTGATGCGTGGTGGGACGACGAAGTCAAAAAACTCGTTAAAGAAAAGAAGGATGCGTGGATAAATTTGCTTGCTGTAAAAAAGAATACAATTGAATATGAATCGGCTAAACGCGTGTATGGTGAAAGTAAGAAAAAGGTTAAGCAGGGTGTATGTGAACGGAAGAAAAAATTGAAGGATGAAGAAGGAATGAAAATGACACACAATTTCCATGAAAACATTAAAGTTTTCTGGAAAGCTGTGAAAAACTCCAGGAGTAGCAGTGAAAGCGGAGGCATGACAGTTGTTAAAGATAAGGATGGAAAAATGGTGACTAGTGAGAGTGGAATAAAAGAGAGATGGAAGGAATACTTTGAGGAAGTTTATGAATCGCACACTGGTAACTCGGGCGGTGCCGATGTATCGACATTATCCGAGGTGTGTCTGAACGCAAATGATGAGGTAAGTCAGATTAGTATGAAAGAAATTATCAGCGTTGTCAAATGTATGCGGAATGGTAAAGCGCAAGGGTATGACTGTATTGCAGCAGAGTTTATTAAGTCGGGTGGCAAATTAATTCTCACATGGCTACATAAACTTTTTAACTTGTGTCTCAAGGAGGAAAGGACTCCACCTGATTGGAGGAGGGCAGTTGTTATGCCGTTATACAAGGGAAAGGGTTCTAAGGTGGAGTGTGGGAATTACAGAGCTATCAGTCTTCTGAGCGCTGTCGGCAAAATGTATGGAAGAATACTGATAGAAAGAGTAAGAAACGTGACCAAGGAGAAAGTATGGGATGTACAGAGTGGATTTATGAATGGTAGAGGATGTATGGATCAAATATTTGCATTACGCAATATGACAGAAAAGTTTTTGGCGAAAAACCAGAAGCTTTTCTGCGCTTTTGTTGATTTGCAAAAAGCATTTGATCGAGTTGATAGGAAAAAATTATGGATGGTTCTATCGGAGTATGGAGTGAGTGACAACCTTGTCCGCGCTATTGCTTCCTTGTACAAAGATAGTGTAGCGTGTGTAAGGGTAAATGGGTCATTAACTTCCTGGTTTGACATCCCTAAAGGAGTCAAACAGGGATGTGTAATGTCACCGTGGTTATTCAACATATACATGGATAAATGTATGAGAGAATTGAAAAGTATGGATGTGGGAGCGAAAATGAGTAATCTTACTGTCAGTTGCCTTCTGTACGCCGATGACGCAGTCCTCCTAGCTGACAGCGAAGAGGAACTGCAATCCTTGGTTACAAAGGTTTACGAAGTGTGCAAGGAGAGTGATTTGCTAATGAATGTGCAAAAGTCGAACGTCATGGTCTTTGAAAGAAATGTAACTATGACTGAATGTAAGATTGTAGTAAATGGAGATAGTTTGAAACAGGTCGAAGAATTTGTATATCTGGGTAGTATGTTTACTAGAGATGGAAATATGGACAAGGATATTGAAAGGAGGGTTAGTGCCGGTAACAGAGTTAATGGTGCCTTAAAGTCTGTCGTAGCAAATAAGTGTCTATCGCAAGAGGCTAAATTAGCAGTTCATAATGGAGTTCTGGTACCAACCCTAATGTATGGAAGCGAAGCATGGAGTTGGAAAAAAAGGGACGAAAGTAGACTGAATGCTGTTGAAATGCGATCCCTCAGGCGAATGTGCGGAAAAACAATGTATGATAGGTGCCCTAATGTCGAAATTAGAGCAGAATGCAAGGCTGAGTTAAGCATTATCGACAAAATTAAGAAAGGTCTTTTGCGATGGTTCGGTCATGTGGAGCGAATGAATGATGAAAGAACGGCTAAAAAGATTTATGATGCGAATGTGTCTGGTTGTAGAAGTCGAGGAAGGCCGAGAAAGACATGGCATGATCAAGTACAACAAATTCTTGAAAGTGGTCATGTGAAAAGTCGGAATAATCGACGTGCGTGCATGAGAAGATGTATGAATGTGAAGGAAGCAAAGGAAGTGTGCCAGGACAGAGTGGTGTGGCGTTCTATCCTCTCTGCCTACCCCTCTGGGGAAATGGCGTGATGGTTAGTTAGTTAGTTAGTTAATTGGTGTTTTTATGTTAGAAAATCTTTGTTTTTAATATTTATTATGTATCACTGTTTGTTTCTGAATAAAATAAAATTATGGTTATATTAAAATATGTCGAGATTATAAGTCGTGAAATGTAAATATTTTTTGGAAAATGACATTTAATATTAGTTGTTGCCATGCATTAGGTTGAAGGCGGAAATATAGTAAAAAATATAGTAATCCCGATTGATGAATTCTTATCGATGTTCCATTGGAATCACTAAAATGATAAACCATCATGGTGAGATATTTTTATCGCATCGGTTATTACCGACAAGTGCGGTCATTGTGATTGAGCTACTGTTCTAAGGAGGGCGGCACAAAGCTAAAAATTTAACTTACACATTTTACATGTCACTCAAATATTTTTTTTATTCCTTTTATTCTAAGTTGATTGAATCTATTGCTAATCTTCTTCATTTTAAAAAAAAAATCTTCTCTTCAAGTTGACTGCATGCATTCTGTAATTTGTTTATTAACTCCATTGATTTTCAAAGTTTACATCTATGTTATATAATAAGTTATTTTTAAATGCATTTATTTCTTACAGAGAGTCGGCCATTTTGATCCCGTGACGCGCGTGAAGTTGACTGCAGATCAATTGATACCAAACTTTACAATGAAGGAAGTAGTTGACTCATTTATCCAAGAAAATGAGTGGGCCCTTGATTATTAATTTCGTTCCTATAAATTGTTATTCAGCCGCATAATATACTTACCTTTAGAGCAATAATAACTTTTTAAAAATATAACAATATATATTATGGTATAAATTGGATTGATAAAGCTAATGCTTTTATATACCTCACACAAGGTTTTACCAGTTGATAGCAATAATATAAACTAAGATTCATAATGCAAAGTTCTCGACAAGGAAAATAAAAAGAGATTGCGTTTAAAATAGTTCATTACACATATTTGGACAAAAATATAATATTGCACCTTTGATAAAATAGAGTCATTACTAAAAAAAACTTATTTTGAGTTAAGTATACAGAATAAATCATTTTAAAACTCTCATATGTTTAAAAATAGACATATTTGCAACTATGGATTTTACTGGTTGATGACTTTATGATACACATATATAAACTATCACTTATTTTATCTTGGTCGTTCTCGAACAGTGTCATATTTGAACTATCTTCTTTGCGGCAATAGAGATGTTCTTCAAAAAATGTAATAGCATTTTTTATGAATCCAAATATATATATGACACATCGGCATTGCTTTAAAAGGTGAAAAGAGAAAAAATAAAAATGAAACCTGATTTTAAGATGACTGTTATTTTAGTTTTTTGGTTCTCCTAGAAATTCTGCTTTTTTTGAGTAATGACTTTATTTTACAGGATGTGCAATGTGTACAGATAATATTTTTTTGGAAAATATTTTACGTGTACTGAAAAATAATTATAGTTAAATTAAAATAGCGTAGCATGTCAAACGCCAATAATATTTTGGGATGGTTTTCCCACAAAAAAAAGTGGATATTTATTGTTTCATTTTTGAAATTTATTTTATTAAATTTAGTAACATAAATTTGCATTTGTTAATGTGTATTTCATGACAATTCACAATGCTAATGCTAATTATTCCATAAATCATGTGTAAAACTTAAGTGATTCTGCAGTATAATTAACCATTAAAAAATCAATAACTAATTTTTAAAATTTTATTTTCTAACTAATACATTATCAACGTCATCTATTCGTATTAAACATTGAAAGCATCCACCACATACCTGAATCCGTTTTAAAGACTAAATGTCTTTCTTCAGATTCACTCATACAAGCAAGCAATTTTTTTTTTCATTACAAATTGATTATATTTCATCCTTTACTAACCAAATTCAGTAAGGAAAAAAGCGCAAACAAATATTTACATTTACAACTTTCAATGCCCCTTTCACTGTCGCTCGTAAACCACCCCTCATCGTCTACAAGGTAGGGACAAAGGGAAGTATAAATAAAATAAATAAATAAATCCTTCACCCATTTCAAACCCCTTTATGTCGACAGTGATAGGAAACGTTAGTTACTACTCTCTGGAGCACCAGAATGCCCCCAGGTGACACGTATTAGACAGTACATACGGCACTGTATTGATATTCTAAATGCAGGTCTCGATTATTTGTTAATAGGGGGACCATAGAGAAATCGCACATTTTCAGCCAAGTTTTCACTCTATTCGCTTTGTCGATCCGCTGTAAATGTAACTGCACAGTTGACCATGGGGATTTGAGTCTCTGCGATAATTCCCCGATGGTTAATCGAGGATCTGACTCGACCGAGGATTTTAATATGTCATCATACAATTTTGAACGCGTCCAGATTTAGGTACATTTTTTAGATTTATATTGCCCGATTTGAACCGTAACCAAAATTGACATCTGCTTGCTGTTAGCACTTCACCATAAACTTCTTTAATGGCTCTCAGTGGCCTTGCTGGCATTCATGCCCTAGTTGAAAACAAGTAACATGCAATGCCTAATGTGTCCCTCGTCAATTGGTTTGGTCATTTTACCCTTAACAATAATATCTGTCCTGGGTCTAAAAGGACCAATGATTTAAATTTTTTCTTGACACATTTTGTAGTGTTGATGTCAATAAAAAAGCTACACATATTTAAAAAAAATATAAACATATACGCATTTTTTTATTGAAAATAGTTTTAAACACTCAAACAGTTTATTATAACGTCGCAAAATTTATTTATTTACTCGGGTTGTGGTACCGTGGCTAGTGTTCGCTCGCTAGGACTCACGGATCAGAGGTCCGAGGTTCGAACCCCACTCTACCCCAACTTGATTTCCATTTTCTAATGGCCAGCAAAATTGAAATATTTGGGTAAATTATAAGAACACTAATATTTCTTTTATCTTAAAAAAAAAAAATTGCTGTAAAATTACTCTGCCGTAATGTTGACATTTATGGCATTGGGCCTTTTATACCCAAGCCACAGATTTAAAAACAGTATTTTTAGAAGGTATGTCCAAATGTTTTCCCTCTCTGTTGTAATAAATTTAGATGATAGAATGGTTAAGTATGTCTGATTATGACAATGAGACTTAATATTGTGCAAAATCCCTCGCTGCGTCAGAGGTGGTTTGTTATAAAAATTGTGGAATTTATTCGGTATCCACTGCTTGAATACCAGCAAACCGTTGAATTTTGTTGAAAGCATGAGTATTATTACTGTACTACTGGTGTTTTAGAACAAGCTGCGCTCAGTAGCTGCAAGACTTGTTGTAATCTTTCTTCTATTGTTAAAATTTGCTTTTTATTTTGTTTTTAAAATATCACTTAAACTTTAAACTTCATTGTTAAATAAAAAAAAATGTAAATAGGGGCTAGATTTCTTACTGTCCATGCGCTCTGTAGCTGCAAGACGTGCTGGGATATTTATTTATTGTACAGCGCCCTTGAGGTGATTTTCACAAAAATGGCACTATATAAATTATCCAAACATATAAACATATATAGATTTAATAACTCGTAAATCATTATTAGGCATTCCAAACAATAGTTCAAAGCAAAAAAAAAAAACTCACGCATGTGTTTGCTTCATCTGGACACAAACTGCACTTGAATGGCATGTTTTAAAATACGTTATTTTTTTATGGTCCCCCTAATGTCTGAGGATACGATGACCCTTCTTGCACTCCATTCCCAAGAACTGTAAAAGACTACAGTTAATCACCACCATTTAAATATAATATTAATGTAGACCTCGCTGGAAATTAAACCCTGGAATGTTAACATCGACCCTAATAGGTGCAGGGTTATTTAGATTCTAGGGCTTTGCTTAAATGCAGTCACCATTTTTGTACCATATTAACAGCTCATAAATATGAACCGCAGCAAAACTAAGTGAGAATACATACACCTAAATTACTATAATAAATGTTTATAAATTGTAAAATTATTCACGTTTTGTGTACATCTAATGTTTATTTTTCATAATTTATGTCATTTTGAAAATAAATCGAAAATCCCCGATCTACGTTTCTAATTTCTTACAATACACAAAATTAATAGGGATTTAAATAAGATCTTGCTGTTCCCCAACAGAGTACAACAGTGTTATCTTAGCCTTTTTAAGCCTTAAGTTAGGGTTTCTTAGGACAATGGCGCTCGTATCTTAGCGGCCGTAATGAACGGTGATGCGGTGGACAGCCGTCGTAGCGGTGACTAAAGAGTGGTTTCCTAGAAAAGCGGTGTTATCAACACCGTTTAACTCCGTTTTCCTAGAAAACCACTCTCTAGTCACCGTTACGACGGCTGCCCACCGCATCACCGTTCACTACGGCCGTTAAGATACGGTCACCGCTGTCCTAGGAAACCTTTGCTTTAGCAATATTACAGCCAACATTATCATGAAGCTCATCAATAGGCTTGAAATGACAGTATATGTTATTCCACCGAAGTGTATAAAACATATTTTTTCATAGCATTAAGGCTGTAGTCAGTAAGTTGGATCATACGGTTTGCCGCCGAATGCGTAAAATATACTGCTTCAAGACAAATCAATTAAAAAAAATATCCCGTTACATTACGTGAAGCTCATCAATAGGCTTGAAATGACAGTATATGTGGAAAAGAGTATTTGTGGGGAATTTTACTGCATTACTTTTTTCAAGAAAAATCTGCAGCTGAAGGACATAGAATTCTTGCGGAGACTTACAGTGATCATGCTCTATCGGAACATCATTGTCATAATCATCATCTCTGCTCTGCACTATGATCAGCTGGCTATAGTGTATTAAGTGTATTGTGTGCGCCTCAAACTGAGGGAGATCACTATCGACTACAATTGATGCGTTTGAGCCGAGCGTTGAAGGAAAAACAGCCGCAATACGAAGAGAGACACAAGAAAGTAATTTTTCAGCATGATAATGCTCGGCCACATATTGCAAGGCCAGTCCAAATATACTTTGAAACTCAAATAGGAAGTCCTACCCCACTCGCCGTATTCACTGGATTATGCTGCTTCCGATTACTACTTGTTTTGATCGATGACTTATGGCCTGGCTGAGCGCTCTTCCATTATGAAGATGTCAAAAAATGGCTCAATTTGTGGATAACCTCGTAAAATGAGTCCTCTTTTGATATGGTATTCGTACACTGCCAGACAAATGGGAGAAAGTAGTCGCTAGCGATGGACAATGCTTTCAGTGACATGTTCTTTACCAATTTTTAAAGCTTTCGTTTTCACAAAAATACTTCGAGAACTTATTCAAGTCCTTAATATATCCTAATGATTTTCTGGTATTTTGCAGTGTTATAAAATATTAAAATTCGCTTAGCAAACAAATTGATTTTATTCCATTAAAATATTTTTCCTATTTTTTTTTTATTCAAATATATTCACGATTCATTAAGTGAGGTAAGACCAAAATAAAAGCTAAAAAATGTAAAAAAAAAGAAAATTTCCCAACTATTTTTTAATTAATAAACCCATCACAATTCTGTGTATTCTCATATGTATAAAAAAATAACATAAAAGGTATATTGTTAAGTTAGTGTCCTCTGCACAGGGTTATCCCAGTGAGGACACATTATTTTTTATGTTTTATAAAATGAAGAATGAATAAATAAATTAAAAGTCAATACTGAACCTCAATTATACAAAATTAAAAAAAAACATGGAACCTTAAAAAACTCATAAGGTATTGTGCTTCACCAAACAAAATAGTTAAACAATTATTGGAGAGAATTTTTTGATTGAGGTGTAATACTACCTTATGATTTTAAATTTTAATCATAACTAGATAAGGCTTTCTTCTGAAGAAGTTACCAAAATTTTATGTTCCTAATAATTAAGCGCTTCAGTAATCATTATAAAATTGTTTTTTTATTATTTTTTATGAATGAATTTTATTTACTGAACAAGTATAATTTAATTAAATATTCCTCATAAAAACCATCTCCGCCCAAAATGGGACTGAAAGTTGATAATATTATTGTACATAGATAGTGTGGGTCAAGAAATAAAATAAATTCATAAAAAAATATTAATTTTTATTCATTATAATTACATAATTAGCAATGCCTTATAAATGCAAAGAACTAAAAAAAACCTCGTAGCTCGTAGCGTTATTTATTTTCACCAGAGTATATTCGGGAGTGGTCTTTTCTGCAGGTAAAGTTTTCCCGAGTTATCTCGGGTGTGGGAATTTCCACACATAATAGTCGCATGAGTATACTCGGGCGTAGTCCTTAAGCGTGTAAAGTAAAGAGTAAGTAAAACATCTAGATTCCCAAAACACGGGTGAATGCTGCGCTTTTAGTACATAGTACATAACATAGTTCTGAATGGCATTACTCCATAAATTATGTTTCAACAATTATTTGAAGTACAAAGTGGCGGCTTTAATTTTGCCTCTGTAAAAAAGGTATTATTTGACATATTTAAAAGTGGTTGTGTTGTTCATACATTGTTTGAACGAAGGGCATTCTGAATTAACACATCTTGGAGTAATTTAAACTCTTCTTTTCGTTAATTAGCTAATTTTAAAATTTATATTAAAGGTGAATAGTGGGTAATTCAAAATTTCATTGTGAAATATGTTTAACCTCAGTCGAGTGTGTAAGAAACCGGTCACGGCCGGAGCGTATTATATGTTCAGTGTGCAAAGGTGTAAATCATTTAGTGTGCGGAGATTTGCCAGAGATTGCTTACAAAAAATTATCTATCGAACGTCGCAGTAAGGTATACAGCACTGACTGTATTTCTGATATCGCTCGGAACTGGTAACGAATAATAATATTTGTATGTGGAGTTGGGACTGAGGCGGTTCCTTAGTATGTGCATAAGTGCGGTGCTTTGCCAAGCAAAAATATGTGGAAATAAATTAATAATTAACAGTAAAAATATACAATAGGAAGAAACGGGTATTCATATTATTGAACATATTATATTCTTCACGAGATTACTGAATTTGTATTAAAAATACAAAATATGTTAAAATCGTGGCTTGAGCGAGATATACTATACTCCATAACGGTGAATTGTGCGTTAGAGGGAGAAGACAATATACATACTATGTGCAGTGCCAGCGCATTCACAGAAATGAAGTTCGTTTGTAATGTCACTTTAAACATGCGTACTGATAGAATATTAGTATGAATTTAGGTGATTTAGTTGCGTGTAATGTGCATATAAAAACAATGGAGGCTTTAGCCTTAGCGGGTGTCATTGCACATATTCTTATTGCTCGTTAACTATGTCAGACTTTTCATATTATAATACTATTAAACTTAATATACGTGAAAACATGTAAAGAATCGCACTGCCAGTGTTGTTGGTCAGGAGCCGCCCGCGACTGAGGGACAGTTCCTTTAAACTCAGTAAATTGGTTGGATGGTGTCAAAAATATATCACAGGGTCACAGGGTCTTGATGACAAAATTGCAAATCTGCAAAACCATTTGTTAAGGTTCAAAATGTGGTCTGCTAGTTGGCATGTTTGACTGCCTTGTGAGAAGTCTCAGGATCGATTCCCAGCCAGCTCAACATAAAATATTTCACCGCAATATCTTGGTTTCACAATTAAAAAATGGTTTAGATACGCTGTGATTGGTGTGCTAATGCAGCGCCCTATGCACCATTACTTCCATCTGTTGACTTTTGTGAAGTAAAAGAGCTGAAACCTTTATCACGTGGGTGAGATTCATCCGGCTGAACCAAATCACCTTTACTATTTCTTAAAAATACGTATGTCCGAAATGTACGTTTATGACTTGGCTGGACATTTAATCTATGTGTCATATAATTTATTGATTTAAAGATGAGAATCACAGTAAGCTAAATCATCCATTGTAAAGTTGGATCGGTGTATGTTTAAAATATTTAAGATAGAATGATAGACACTTGTCCCGAATATATTTTAATATAGCCTTAGAAATTAACGAAACTTAAAGTAAATTAAGGAAAAGGGTGTCTTTACAGTTACAATTTTAATATACATCTTATCTTAATATAAATTTTAGCTTATCACTTATTTCATCGGTAAGGCAAGACGAAATCAAACTTCTGAGTTTTGAAAGAAAGTGCTGGAAGGCAATATTGTGATTGTAGAACAACAACGTAGGTATGTGCGAAAATGCGACATCCACTTTATTTTCCAGGTTTGTATGTTTTACATGTACGTTCGTGTGTGCGTGTGTGTGCATGGATGGCTTGGGGTGTGCATTCGGTATTTTTATTCATTACCAATGATAACCTCCATGGAAAATGCAAATTTTAACACTAATTCTTTTCTCACTTGAGTTTCATATTTATTTATTTTTTTGTCGCATTTAATGTTTAAATCTTTTGCATAATTTATGAAAACTTAATTGGTCTTTTTATGTTAGAAAATTGTTGTTTTCAATACTTTTTATGTATGACTGTATGTTTTCTGAATAAAATAAATAAAATGAAAATAAATATATAACTAACCCAAGTATCAAATGATTTACTTTTGTACTTAAAAAGTTATGACATTAAGATTTTTGAACCGCTCTCATGTAAAGTTGAAGAAAATCACATGTGTTGTTATTCTACAAGCATGACAATATTAGGTATAATGTGGTTCGATTTTATAATTAATATGGATGT
This sequence comes from Micrasema longulum, assembly GCF_059751315.1. Taxonomy (NCBI): domain Eukaryota; kingdom Metazoa; phylum Arthropoda; class Insecta; order Trichoptera; family Brachycentridae; genus Micrasema; species Micrasema longulum. The sequence goes on from NW_028278449.1 coordinate 85,706, forward strand.
TCCAGAACAGATTTTTATTTTTTTGCACCACAACAGGCTAGGAGGCCTAATTAAAGTGGTGAATTACATCACAGAGCACCCAGGCTTGAGAAAAATCACATTTTAATTTTTGTGTTCTCACCGGGAATCGAACCCGGAACCTCCCGTGCGTGAGTCGAGCGTCTTGACCACTACACCCCGGAGGCCGCCGCAGATATAGCAGCCTCATGTAACGCAAGCATTTTGAGGGTGCGGTGGTGGATCTGGCTTGGAAATGTTCTGTGGAAGTCTCAGGAGAGCCTTAACCCGAGTTTTCTCTTCTTCACAACTACCGGCTTTCTTTCGGCTTTGTTCTGCGGAACTAAGGGGCGTGGGATTTACGTGGGAGGAGCCGAGAGTTCTGGGTCGCAATAGGGTCTCCTGGAACGTCTGGTGATGTTCACATGCTCCACTTAGAAAAAAAAGAAGTTAAGAAGAAATAGCCCTAAGGCAATACAATATTCACTCTTTTTATGTTAAAAGGTATAAACTGTATATGGAAATAAAGTTTTTTAATAAATTTAAGGGCTACAAAACAACTTATCCTTAAATATTGCAATTAAAAATAGGTATTGTACTGGTAAAAAATGATTGCATAAGGTTTTTCAATTGATTTAACTTCGCGGCTACAAATCATCCTTGTTAGGATGGGTTGCCTTGACTAATTAAAAAAAAAAACTAAACAGTTATTCATTTTCTTTGATTTGAATTCACAGAGCGAATTTATTTGCATTTCTTCCAGCGATGCTCCAACATTTCTATAGCTTCCTCGCTTCTTTCATTTGTCCGACCACTGTCAGCATTGTCCTCAAAAATTTCATTCCACACAAATGTTCCTTTAGTTTTGGAAAAAGCTGGTAGTCACTGAGGGCTAGATCAGGTGAATATAGGGGGGGTGTTTAACCAATTCAAACCCAGATTTGTAAATAGCAGCCATTGATATCAACGTCTTGTGTGGTGGAACATTTTCCTTATGAAACAGCACTGAAAAGCATTTTGCCGTGGTCAGCGACCTATTGTAACTGAACCGTTGCAGATTTCAACTTGCCGCTCGGTACTTTACAAGTAAGCGTATTAGGCTACACACAATGCTCACACATCAGCTCGACTGGTCAACTCAAAGCAGGTCAGGGGTGGAGCATATCAATCGACCCTCGTATTATTTAACTTTCCCCGCGTAGGGATGGTGGACAAATGGAATTTCAAAATAAAAAGATAAATAAAAAATGATGATTATTTATTCAGTCATGCCATTTGAGGAATTATAAGTTTGACATTATTGACTTATCAACACAAGTTCTCAATATGTTATGAATTTCTATTTGTGAGCGAAGCATATTTCATCGCACAAGATGTGAATGGAATTTATGAACAGTAAAAACTATGCTTAAAGTAAAATCAACAGGTTTTTAGGAAGATAAAGAATAATTTCTTACGTACATTAACATTGTATATATTGAAATCAAAAAGTGGTCATCCAAAATGAAAATATAACTGTACATATAATATAATTATACTTTTACATTTATGTAATGTATTTGAATCGAGATTTTATAATGGGGCCCGACGAACATGGAAAATTAGTATTTGATAATGTTTAAATTGTTTCCTTGTACTAAAAAAAAATAAACATTTTGCCCGAGTTGCTCACATTTGTAATCGTAATGTCTGTGAAATATTTACTTTTCACTGTTATAAATTTATGTTTCTACTTAGTCTATATACACTTTTCAATAAAAACGTACTCATAAAATTTTTGAAACTTGAACCATAAAACCGTCATGTCTTCAGTGTAATAAAGTCGTGTGATGCTTTTAAATTTAATGGTGATTCTTAAATATTATTAATTTTATAGTCAACGTGATACAATTTTACATTTCAGCTTCGTAATTTGGCTGCTGTGTATGTACTAAAGTAGATGCAAGTATTCAACAAATAAATCTGTGGTATTTAGATAAAGAGGTACAAGTTAGCTGTTTGTGCAGGTGAGCTGTTTAAATTTTCTTACTGATTTCATTCTTTATCGTACAATTTTGGGTGCTATTTAAGAATAAATTTAAATGCATACACCACTTAAGGATGAAAAAGGTGAAGCGGAAGAAGTCATATTGTGTTTCTTTCCATATTTGCTTTATTCATGTTGTGAAGTTTAGTGCTACGCGAAATTGTTTACGTGCGGTAAAAAATTGCAGCTTTAAATTGTACGGTGAAGTTTCTTGAAAATGTATGAAAAAAATAATCATTTTAATAAAAATGACTTAACTAGTTCTTCTAAATCAACATAGTGCTGTGATAGTTTCCGGTTTACGGGAACCAATTCACCAATCAGCAGAACTCACCGAAGAGAACTTGTGATGTCAAATGTGGAGTATTTTCAAAATTACAAAACTTTAAAAAATCATAGCGCTGATAATACAATACATAATTTAAAAAACATTTTTAAATTGGCTTAATTTGACAGTCTATTAACAAATAAAAAACCACCGAACTTCCTCATTTTAGTGGCATATACCTCTTTACATAAATGCCCCAGAAATTAGAAAGCTGAATGTAAGAAAAAAAAAATTTTTGGTAGCTGAAAGTTAAGAAAACTATTAATACATTTAATACATTTTGGAACTGCAAGATACATACCTGGTGTATTTTTTATACATATAACACTTGTCACGGTAAGTCGGGAAGGATAGATAAACCAAATTTAATTTAAACTTTGAAAAAGTTTGTCCAAAAAATGCCTTCACAAACCTGCGACCCTTCCCTCCCAAAACCAGCGGCCACCGGCTAGGCTACAACGTTTTTACTAAAAAAAGTCTTGGTTAACAATTTTTCGAAAAAGGTTTTGAGTACCACCAAAAATGAATCTGTAAATACACTGAAAGCAAGACTATTTGCATAAAATAATCAAATCAATAAAGAAAGTCGCGTTAATAGATTCTATACAATGCATATTATATCAAATAATTTATCTAGTTCTATTGGTATGGTTTCACACATATTTGTAGGCGGTGTATTTCTATTTTAAATAAAAATTCCCTTCAACGTGTCTATGCTAAACTACAAGCACTAATTATATTATTTTAAAGACATTCAATGTCTACTTTATTCCCAATTTCACATTTTAATCTTCAGGACTCATTTTAATTTTAATATACATACTCTTTTCTCCACTTTTTGTAAAAAATCCTAAATTATTCATATTCATTACAAAAACACATGATTTAAATAAAACAAGGAGGTAGTGGGAAGAACAAATAAGAAAAGTGACGAGGGGTGGTAGAGGATGAATGAAGGGAAATGAGAGTGTAAAATTGTGCTTGAGCTCATTATGTAAAAACTTGTTACTTGATAATTCACCTATGATTATTTTACTGTAAACTTAAAACTTAAATCTCATGATTCGAATAGAACTTATGGAGAAAAGAGTATAATATATTATTTTATGAACCATGTAACATTGTTGCATTTTTGGGTATACGAGACAAACATGTCATACGGCATTTAATACACAAAACATCTGTGTATTCATTTGTTATAATGTAGGTCGTAATGAAGTAATTTACACATTATTAACTCTATCCTATTATTGCATTAAGGCTTAACTAAAGGATAATGTGAGATTTATGTAGTACAGTTGTATGTTTGAGTTTAAACACAATTGTCTTACAAATGCAATTGTAATAAAATACTATTGTATGTCTCAGATTTGTGAAAAATGTAGGTACTGATGAATTAGCTTATAATTTTAGATAATCAAATTATAAAGTATTTTTTTGTTCTATTCACTTTTGTCATGTGCAAATATTGACCAGAAGTCGTAAATAGGTATACATATTTATCTGGGCCAATTGAAGGTAAACAGAGGAGGGTGTGATGCTAAAATTGAGAGAAAAAATGCTATGGTTTGATCTGCGATGGAGAAGTTGATGAGCAAATAAGTTTGGCAACAACAAAGTGTCACCAAGTCTACAAAAATACATATGGCCAAAACCCTAATTCTTCCTTTATTCTTGTACGCCGCGGAAACATGGACCTTGAGAGAAATCTCCCATTCTCGTGAAGGAAAATAGACGGGTTCGAAATGTGGTGCGGGCGTAGAATGTTACGGATATCATAGACTACCCCATAGGACTTATGTTTCTATAATCCGAGAACAGGGTATTGAACGACTTCTTTCTTCCACTGTGTAAATCCGTGTTCTCAGGTCCTTCGGTCACATTGCGAGGTGAAGAGATAAAATAGAAAAGTTAGTGACTAGAACCAGTAGAGGGAACTTAATCTCGTGGAAGAAGTCCTTCAAGATGGACAGAATTGATGACGGAAGCTACTGGCCTCTCTTTGTAGGAGGCCTCCGGAAGCGCTGCAGACAGAAGCAGGCGGAGGCAAATCCTAACGAAGTGCTTCCCTCCTGCCAACGTGACCACAACTGCTCTGCCTAGAGTAAATAACTAAGAAGAAAATGAAAATTCACATTCCACAGCTTTTTGCATATAGTATGTTTACAATAATTAAATTATTCAATTTTACAATGTCATTTCATCATATTGTGCCAATATCAGATTGATTATTTTTAGTATGTATGTTCTCTTTATGAAGATATTTACACTATAATAATATGGTATAGTGTACATTTTTAGTTAATTTTTGTTTTTAATTTTGTATAAAATTTAAAGATTCAGTATAATTCCTTAGAACATGTCCATGTACTTGTAATTTTCTTAAACTGAACGGTTTGGGTAGGTAGGAAGAAATTGCCTTAAGGCAATATACCCCCCCCTTATACGCATATAAATTGTAATAAAGTGTTAAATAAAATAAATAAATAAATATGTTTGTGCGTGAAGTCTATTGCAAAAATAAATTCCTTGCAGTAGATTTTCTTGATAGCAATTTTTATTTGAACCATAAAATAAAAACCAGCATTTTATTGTTACATTTTTTTGCTGTACAAATCAAGCATTATGAAAATGAATTTATCAACCAATGTGTATTATTTGTATTCTATCCATGTTTGATTATAATGTAGACATTATACACCTACATTGAACAAAAGTGACTAAAATTTTATTTAAATTAAAATTTAATTCTGCTTTGGTTCCATTTGAAATCTGTGTGATATTAATTTATTTATTAATTTTTTTCACATTATAAACAATGATTAGAAATAAAAATAATGCGACCTCACTGTTACCCGTGCCGAGGACACTTAACAATATTATTGTGTTATTTCATTTGTGTAGTTCAATTTTAAACTAACAGATTTGGACGCATTATGATATTAAAAATAATTTAATAGAAACTGCAGTACCTACTTATTACAAAGCTGAGATTAAAATAATATTGTGGGATCAATCGGTTGTAAAAATAAAAATAAACTGTGTCTTAAGACCTAATTGGAATTTTGCACATTTATTAGTTTTAAACATTGCTTTCTGTAGGAATGGGAAGTGTGCCAACAGCAAGACCTGTAGATACTTGTAAAGTTGGCACAGACAATTGGGTATTGTCATGATACATAATACTCTTCTAAATGTGATAGTGAGTTATTACAATAAATTAAGAGTAGGCGTCTTTATACAACTATATTGCGATTCAAAAGGGTGTGGAAAGACCCAGTCCCAAATCACTCGCCTCACAACAACCCGAACAGATATTAAAACTAATTCGATAGATTAAGAGGTTTCGAAGTATCACTCTCACCGATAAGGAGTCCCACACGTTCAAACTTATTTCACAGTTCCTGACGTTACTTCGTAGACCTCTTAAATAAGTATTTGCTATTGTCCTAGTTTGGAAGGAGTCAGCACGATCTCGGTTGGGGGGGGCGGGGCCTCGCTGGGAGGGGTGATGATGTTAGGTGTGTCGGCGAAGGTCACGGTGCGGGGGATGCCCGCGGGGTGTGGGGGGCGACGCGCCAGCAGCGGCTCCCGCGCGCGCGCTAGCTTACTCGAGGTCTCGGCGTTCTCTATCACCGTCAAGTTGTCCACGCTCAACTCGCTGCTCGATATGCTGGAGATGTCGAAGCTGGAGCCGTCCATGGTCTGAAGTTCCACGAGGGAGTCTTCTTTGGCGGGGCGCGGCTGCGAGAGGAGGAGGAGCGCGACGGCGGGTGCGGGCGCCGGCGCGGGTGCGGGAGCGGGCGCCGGCGCCGGTGCGGGCGCGGGCGCCGGCGCGGGTGCGGGCGCGGGCGCCGGCGCCGGCGGATCGGGCGGAGACTCGGCGGGCGCCCCGCGCTCGTGCTGCAGCATGAGCGCGGTGGCCGCTATGGAGAGGCGCCGCGGCGGGGCGCGCTCCGCGAGCAAGAGGCGCTCGGCCGCGGGCTCCTTGCGGCGCGCGCGCGCGCGCGGCGGCCGGCAGCGCGCGGGGCACGCGCACAGCAGGATGCGCAGCACGCAGCACGCCAGGCCGGCGGCGATGAGCGCGGGCCCGGCCAGCCGCAGCTCGTACGTCTTGAAGCCCTTGTCGCCGGTGCCCACGAAGGAGATGACGAGACCCAGCGCCACGGTCCCGAGCCCCACGTACAGCAGCCCCCCCGCGGCCCCCGCCGCCCGCGCTGCCCGCGCCCTCACGCTCTCCTCCTCGTCGGACGATGATCCCCCGTAGGATAGATCGTGAATCTGAAATTTTATTATTTTTAATTCAGTCGTTACCTTATTTTGACAACAAATCAATGAAATTGATTCCTATTTTGTAAAAAAACGTAAGATTTAATACATTTATTAAATGTCCATAATCATGTTTATCGTTTTCGTCTATTTCTGTTATCTACTTTGATATATTTAGTAAATCTTAAAAACTGTAACATTCCAATAAAGAGACTAGCTCTTGTGTTTAGAGAGAGAGGGTGGCTTACACTGTTTTAGTTATTCAGTGCATAATTATTGTAATAATTGTTTGGCCTATTTCACACGTATCGTCCACACACACGGCACGGTAAAATTACGTTGAATTTATCTTATTATATCATTTTGTATGTGATTTTTAATTTATTCAGCGGCAAATAAAAATAAAAATTAATTATAATATAGTAAATATCAATCCACTCTGTATTATTTTATCGTGCCGTGTGGAATTTTGCCATCGTGTAAAATGGGCCTTTATAAGTGGTTAAATAGCTAACGAACCAAGACAAAAATATCATAATGGGAAATATCACTTTTTTTACAATTTTAAAGTAGTAAAGGTCTATGAAATACTGTCCAGTAAAAAAATGTTTGCTAATTATTAGTAGCATTAAAAATACTTTTATATTTGTAATTTTTAATTCCCGCTAAAACGGCGATTCCACTGGCCACGCCCCTAATACGTCAAGATTCATGTTTATTTGTTCCTGGCCATTGAAATTTGTTTAGAACATTATCACGAATCTTGACTTCACAACAACCAAGGCCAAAGACGTCTTCGAAATTTCATTTTTGTATTTATGTATGAAAACACTTCTCCACAATATTCATATTGATTTTGAAAATACAATTAATTATTCTAAATCCATTTCAAATATTTTTATCGGTATTCGTAGTATGTAATATTTCCTTAATGAGATTACTGCATGAAATATGAACAAAAAGCTTAAATTGAATTGTTGACTGCAATAGTAGACCGAGTGCTCGGTTGTCTAGCTTCACCGTCGATGGAGGTGAATGTTTGGAGCAGCCAAAACCAATTAATGATCTTAATTTACAAGAGCTACATTATTGAACAACAAATGCAACACTGCTTCTCTGGTAGCTCAAAATTCTCCATTAGAAAGAGCGATCAGTATTTTTTCAAAATATGAGAACAAGCACGATTTGGACTTGTTTAACGACTCATCTCTCCGCTCAAACGGAAGGTAAACAAGTCTGATTTACATATTCAATACATAAACATGCCCCGAGCCCTCAAAAAATGATGATACTTAGTTCATGCCCGAACGCTCAGTCATGCCCAACGCGTATTTAGTCGTTCTTCGACCGCCAGCTAGGCGTGACGTTTAGAATCGAAACAAATATGCCTACTTGTGTCATTTCATGACACAAGTAGGCATATTTGATGTGTTAGGCATATTTGATGTGTACGATGTGTTTATGTTTTTCTTGTAATAATTTATAGAGATGAAACGGAATCCGGAACTATCGGTATCCGGCCTAATTTTACTCTCCGGTCGGATACCGGATAGTAGCTCAATATCCGGCGGAAACCTAACCCAGATAGCAGTGAAACTTGGTACAAACTTGATTTAAGATTGATGGAAGGTTGAAAAGGAAAATTTGACCCGACAAGTTTTTATCAAAAGTTGCTGGAATATTGTTATGAAAAGAATGGTATTTCAGAATCCGAAAGTCATATAGTGATGATCAACACATTGCCATATATAAAAATATGGAGAGAATTCCTTTTTTTATTATTTTTTATTTAAACTGTTATATTTAATCCCAGGACTTTTCTACTAGACCGATTTTTTTTGGCACCACAACAGGCCGTGAGGCCCAATTACAGTGATGAATTACAGCATGGTACGCCCAGCCTTAAGAAAATCACATTTAATTATTGTGTTCTCACCAGGAATCGAACCCAGAACCTTCCATGTGTGAGCCAAATGTCTTAACCACTACACCACGGAGGCCGCTGAATTAAATTAGTGCATGACAAATATCCAAAAAAGTGGTTAGTTCCAAACAACATTCAGATTGGCAATACTATCAAAGTCATAGAAAAATGATATATTTCACCGTTTTTGTCCGTGGGTTTCATGTCATTTTTAATTACGCATTTATCATTGGATGCTTTTCCGGCGATTTTAAAACTTTTGATATTGTCGAAGTGTTAATACTCAGTTTAAAGGATAAACTATTGATATGCCACTGAGGAAAAAACATTAAAAATGAGTTTTTGTTGCACTGTCACTCGACAAAACCGTCTTGTCAAGAGCTCTTTAAAAGTAAGTATGATATTAATATCTCATCCACTGCATAATGCTTACAATAGTTTAAACTGATTAATTATTAAATATCACAAACATTATACTATTATTAAATTGAATTGATTGAATTATGTTTTATTTACAGAACGAAAAGGCTGTTGATAATATATCGATATAATAAACCAATACTTTAACCCCAGAGGCTCTTATACTTCACAAAAGTTAACAGATGGAAGAGTTGAGGAAATGAAGATGTTTAAACATAGGCAGAACGCTTAATGTTACACAGTTAGACAGTAAAGTGGCCACTTCAACCAGCCAATGATAGTACATAAGTCCAGTAAATACCTAGACTTCCATATATCCTTCCCAAAATGTTTTCCCTTTGTTGCAAAAAAATTTGATTTGAATATCGGATACTTTTTGCCATGAGAAATCCCGCTAGTCGAAAAGCTAGTAAGTCATAAAACAGTTTTATTTATTTGTTTCAGAGTTGAGAGACAAAAGAATGCACCGAACTCTGATCTCCAGTCAATTGACATGAATTATTTGTCATCACATAATCTGACTTTCTTGGCAAAAATAGCCCGTAATTTTTATTATTTATTCAAAATAAATATAAAGAGTAATAATAACAAGATATTTTATTTAATATTTTTAGGAAGCTTCGTGTTTTTTGTTTTTTTTAGTTTGTGTTTTTTTTGTTTCGTTTTTTTTTGTTTTTTTCCTTTTTTTTGTTTTTTCTTGTTTTTTTTTCTTTTCCTCTATTTTTTGTTTTTTTTTGAATTGTTTCTTTTTCTCTATTTTTTGTTTTTTTTTTGTTGTATTTTTTGTTTTTGTTTTTTGTTTTTTTTTTGCTAAATAAATCCAAACTTGCATGATGTTTGTTTTTTTTGTAAAAAACAAACATCACGCAAGTTTGTTGGATGGTAACTAGGAAATTTGCTTTAAACTTGCCTCAAGTTTACAGAGTTGCAATCTCAAACTTGGGTCAAGCTTGAACTCTTGATACTTCAAACTTGATACAAGCTTGAGGCAAGTTTAAATTGCTATCTGGGAATATTCATCAAACTGCGAAAGTTTCATAAAATAAACGCCACTAAATTGAATTATTGATATCGACCGTGTTTGGGAAAAAGTTAATAAACCCCTTTTGTTTGAAAAATTGTATTTTTTGCATAAAAACGTTCGTCAGTGTTCAGCGCCAATAAAAAAAAATCATCAAAAATATATTTGCGTAAAAAAAAAGTGCAAGGTTATTATAATTAAAACCCAAAACCAATATAATTATTTAAGTAACAAACTTATAAACCATATTGGTATGAAACTGTTCCTCTTATTTAGCCTGCAGTCGTCCACTCCTGAACGTGGACCTCTTCCACCCTTCTCCATGCCAAACGGTCTTGGGCTATTTGTATTCACGCTGTTCCCAAATGCTCCACAATATAGTCTCCGATAGATAAGTGATCATTAAAAATATAACGAAAATATAATTAACCCCTTATTATTTTATGCCCATTAAAAGTTTTGATTTTAACTATGAGAGAAATTGCCTAAAATTACCTGGGTGTTTTCAATGTATTTTAGTGTTTCTGTAAAATTTAACTTGGTTTATTGCCTTTTACCTGAACATGGTCGATATATAAAGGAATATAATAAAAAACTATCTAGTTATGTATATAGATAAAATCTTAGAAAAACTGTTCATTATTGAACAATAAAAAAATTAGTATGTACTTATCATTTAATCGGTGGAAAATTAAGATGAATAAACACTAGTTTCTTTGCATTTAGAGGCAATAAGCGATTGCGTTTGTTTTCGTAAAAAATCCTGCTTCAGAAAATAGTATTTCGCTGCATACGCTGCTACAAGAAGCTGAAGGGTAAATTCTGGCAAACTTTGTAAAATTTAGGTACTGGTTTTTTAAAATTACTAAACACGTCGTGACAAGTCAGAGACAATGGGCCAGATATCCGGCTTAGAGGCACGCTGAATATCCGGTATCCGGCCAAACCACTATCCGTTTTATCACTAAATAATTGTTTTATTTTTTATTTTTTTATAAAAACATTTATTGGCATAAAAAAAAACAAAACATACAGTAAAAAAAGGAACACAGAAAAACAAAACAAAAAAGTCTCAAGGCTCTTGTGTTAGGCAAGTTTACAAAATATTATAAAAAAGAAACAAAAAATGCAAAACAAAATAAAACAATAAATAAAATATTAAACAATTGTAAAAATTGAGAAAATTTAAAACTAGTAACAAATAAAAAAATAAATAAAACACAACATTTATGAATTGATATAATTTTATATATTATACAAACAAAGTATTGTGTGTACAACAATAATTACAAATTAATAAATAAAATGTTCTTCCGTGCGAAAAAAGATTGTGCTGTTCAGTTTTCTAATTGATATAAAACGGAAAATTTGAAATGACATATTTTTTCTGAAATAATCTAACGTGAAATCATAAATTCATTAAAAATGCTACACTTAAAATACTGTAAGTACTTTATGCAAATTATTCTGGTTTATTAGGGACAGTTCGTGTTGGAAGTTGAAGGAAAGTACTAACCGCGGAGGAATGTTAAACGGTACAAACTTCATACATTATGTATTTTCTTTATCAAACAAAAGAAGTAATTTTTCAGTAAGTAATGCAAGTCACACCTCCCCACCTTTCAACGTTGGAAATTCAATTAATTTAGAGTTCAATTACAAAACAAATAAAGCAATTAGCACGGAAACTGATTTAATTCTCACACTTTATAATATTTTATTTATTTTTACAATTCATATACATATTTTTAAATAAAACTGTTTATTTAAAAATGCATTTTCACACTAGAATATTTCATAGTCCCTGGACAGCGTAAGACTGATCATCTTACCTTCAGTAACAAAAATGATTTTTTTTTGCACCACAACAGACCAGGAGGCCCAATTACAGTGGTGAATTACATCACGGAACACCCAGGCTTGAGAAAAATCACATTTTAGTTTTTGTGTTCTCACCGGGAACCAAACCCGGAACCTTCTGTGCGTGAGTCAAGCGTTTTGACCACTACACCACGGAGTCCGCCAATGATCAACAGACGCTGCGATTGGTTTACCTATGCAGTGCCCTATGCACAATAAGGTGGAAAGGGAATGATGATGATGGTGATAATTATATACAATATATACAAGGGCGGGCATATTGCCTTAAGACAATTTCTTCCTACCTATCCAAACCGTTCAGTTTGAGAAAATTACAAGTACATGGACATATTCTAAGGAATTATACTGAATCTTAAAACTTTATACAAAATTAAAAACAAAAATTAACCAAATAAATTATCACTTGACTATGAAGAGAGGAGAGGAGATGGGAAAGAAATAAACAACTCAAATATTTAGATAGTGACATTTCAATCTTGATTTAAATGTAAATAAAGAAGGGGCGTCTCTAACATTAGTGAGTAGATTATTCCACAATCGAGCAGCTACAACTGTAAAAGAGGAGGCAATAAAATTAGAGCGATGAAAGGGTATTAAAAGGGTTTTCTAGTTACTAGAACGAAGATATAGTCCATGTTGTGATAAAGGTTGGAAGAGCTCTCTCAGATAAACAGGCGAAGTGGGATTATTTAAAATATTGCGAAGAAGTGATAAAATGTGAATGTTTCTTCTTTGCCCGATACTGAGCCAGTGTAGTTGCGTGCGATGTTCGGTTATGTGGTCGAATTTGTGAAGATTAAAGATAAACATTCTGTAATCGTTCCAACTAATTTAGCAATTCAGAGTTAGCATTTGGATAACATACATCTGCATAATCAAGGAGTGGAAGAAGTAAGCTCTGGACTTAATGTTTGCTATTTATTTTAATAATATTATTATTTCAACAGAGAAGAAGCTGTTGAGAATATGGAAGTCTAGGAATTGACAGGGCTATAGTTATGAGACTGTTCAAAATTTCTGGATTTTTCAGATTTTACACACCGTGCTTAATGAGGAAGTTCCGTGTTTTTTAAATATTTTTTTTAATGTTTGTTAATTGACTTTCAAACTAAGCCAAAAATACGAAAAAAAGATGCATTAGATTTTTTAAAATTACTCAACGCGTGACGTCACTAGTTCTCTTTGGTGAGTTGGCTTCTCCGAAACCAAAATTAAATCACAATTTGTTGATTTAGAAGAACTTGTGACGTCATTCAGAGTAATTAATTTTGATGATTTTTTTATACATTTTAGAGAAACTTCACCATAATTAAATGTTAAATTTTTATTAAACTTCCTTATTGGTGTGAGCATTTTAAAATGTGTATTTTTGCATTTTATATGATCTTTAAAAATATATGTCGGCCTCGTGGTGTAATGGTAAGCGCGTTTGCGTACCATGCAAGAGGTCTAGGGTTCGGTTCCCGACATGGTTGATTTGAAATATTTATTTAAAAGGGTGTTTTTCCACTAGAATTTTTCATAGCTCCTGGACTGGTACCTGTAGCTTAAGACTAATTATCTTACCTTCATGTAACAAAAATGATCAAGATGCGCTGCGATTGGTGTACCAATGCAATGCCCTATGCGCCATTAGGTGCGGAAAGGGAATGATTTTTTAAAATCCGCGATATTTTTTAGGATTTCTTCCTCAAATTTCAAGTTGATTTTAAGAGTGTAAATTGATTTTCGGAAATGATCGCTCAACTTTATTATCAATACGTAAAAACTTATTAATTAGTAACAAATATTTATGTATTATTCGGCACGGGATTTTTCGGCGAAGAATCCATTCAAATGCTACTGATCGTCAACAACCCAATGCATGTATAACAAAATGTGTGAAATAATAATAAATATGTTTTAATTGAAATTCGTACGTAGGAACTATTAGCAGCATGAGTCTTAAAAAAAATACCCACACAAAAAACCTAAAATATTAAATATTTTTTTATTTCGAAAACTAATAGTGAATAGTTTCTCATCGGGTGTATAGACACATGTTAATAATACAAAATAAGAAAGTATTATCGGTCTTATTAGTTATTACATAATATTATTATATAGAGATAAAATAATGAACAAACAAACATATGGTTTTAATGTTTAGAAACAAATAAAATGAAAATCGCGAAAAACTGCAACTTAAACAAAAAGACTAAAAAAATTGAAAATAATATGAGAACATAAGAAAAAATCAAATCACACAAATGAAAATATTGAAAGTGTCTCTCATCTAACCAACCACATTCACAATAAAAACACATTAATTTCTATTAGAATTAAAGCACATTGTTTTCAAATCATTTGGCCGAGATATATGTCACTTTAGCCATTTAAGTTTCTTACTGGTTTATTTATTGGACAAACGATTTCGGGTGCTACCTTGGAATAAACTTTAAATGCGTAAACTTAAAAATATAATGCACGGAGAGGTACAAGTCATATTGAATTTCTTCTCATATTTGATTTATTTATCTTGTTAAATACAATTTTTATACGAGTTACTTGTACTTATTTACCTAATATTATTTTATTTTATTTTGTTTTATCGAAATAAACGGCGCTTAGTGCCTTTTACATATTAGTTAAAAATTACAATGTAAGCATAATTATAAGTAATACAGAGCATTTAAAACAATATGATTAATTAACAAATTAAGAAAATCAAAAAAGATAAACTATATAAAATAATAAAATATTACCAGTTATAGAATTATCGATAAAAAAAAAGATAATTTGGTATTAGAAATACTTTGAACCAGTTAAAAAAAAACACTAAGAAAACAATTTTGAATAACATTAAACGAAAAAAAAATATATGTATTATTATTTAAAACTAATACTTAGGTAAATAGTATATATTTATGTATAAAAATATATAATGATGTAAAAAAAAAATGAAGAAGAGAAATATTTTGTACTTATAAATTAATCCAAGAAAAGAAACGAAAAAAGAAAAAAAAAACACTAATGAAGAAGTTTAAACAATCTTTAACAATGGGCTCCATGCATATGTTAGAAAAGATGAAAGTAATTGATGATCCTGGAAGAAAATTAAAAACTATTTATTTATTTTCAAGTCTAATTTAATTTTTAACCGTTTTTAATTAAAATTTTCGTTTTAAATATTGATTTCTGGCGAATGGATTTCGAACGCATCGTGATTGGTTGTCGTGTTTGTGACGTCATTTATCTTGTTCGACAACGCTGTCATTCATTTCCGCTGGTGTTTTTGGTGGCGACGGTTTGTTTAACGCTTTATTCGCAATTTTAACGAAATGACGGAAGATAATTTTATTAAAGGACAATCGGATAACATTCCTCATGTAAATGAATCCATGTTAATGTTGTTTTTTTCCGAAAATACAAACTTTTGCAGCGCCGAAATGAGGGGAGTGAAAGTTGACAGGTGAGTTTCAAAAATGTTTAACTATAATATATTACTTAAAACTGTCACCTTTCTTTGATATTGAGTTTTTAATATGTTAAAGACGTATTTTATATTCAGCAGTGATACAACTTATCGCCAGAAATGGTGTAAATATACTTGGATACTATTTTTTCCATACATAACCTCCTTTGTTCTGTCATGAGTATTTTAATGGACTTAATTAGTTCTTAATAAACACTTTAGAATTAAAATACTGACTGTTTTATGTCTGATTAATTATTGTCTTAAAAACTGTAACCAAGCACAGAAGGGACAAAATTGTAAATACACTATTTATTTGCAGGTCTTCGAGAGCTGAATATGCGGACAACGCTATTGGATATGTCCAGATCAAAAGAAATAAAAATGTGTGCACTGTAAAATGCCGGGTTACACCAGAGCATAAAATTCGGAAGAAGGCATACTCAGTTATCAGCGTCATTGATGAGGCAAATAATAAAATAATATCGTGCCAATGTGAAGACTGTGCGGCTTCTCAAGGTAAGCATGGTAGTAGACGCATTATTGTCGATGAATAGTTGACATCGGAAGCGTCTTATTTATTTTAAAAAAAGAAAAAAACGTACTGCATTGCATGTTCTTTTTGTATAAATTTGCAGAAGGAAGAAAAATTTTATTGTTAAATTAATCGCGTCGCACATATTTTTTTAATCTGTCAAATTATTAGTGTGTATTGAGCAAGTGCTAGATAGGACGATGTCATGTTTATAAATAACTGTAAAATAACATTTATATTACAGGAGGATGCAAACACTCAGTAGCATTTATATATTGGCTATATCGACGCAGCATTGAGCCCAGCCCTACTTCAGTAGCCTGTTATTGGAAGCGTCCGATAATGGCAGGTATCGGCACCACGATTCCTTTCGTTATGGCCAAGGAATTTGGAAACCACGAGGATTTGCCATCAGGAGATGGCTCGTTTTTGGCAGCTGTAGTCGATGCCAGCAACCAGTTGGGTGATGGTACTTCAAGACGAATGCGTCTTTTTACCCAACATACTGATGTAGATAGGTTATCTTTGCATGTTTTAATGTGTCAATTTCAAAAAGAACAAAGTAATTTTCTCCCAAAAGATTTTTTAAAATATTGTCAGGGTCAAATGAAGATGCCTATCTGCAGAGCTGCTGAACGCTTAACTGTTGAGCAAAACGATATACCTTTGTGGCATAGACTGCGTTTTGCTCGAATCACTGCTTCCAACGCTTATGCTGTGTCAAGGTGCCAGACAAGTGATGGTTCTCTCTGTGAGAAATTGTTGGGAGCCAAGTTGAAAGCAACTGCGGCGTTATTACGCGGCAGGTCCTTAGAGTCCTTAGTTTTAAAAGAAATGCAAAGAAAACTAAATGTAAAGTTTAGAAAGTGTGGCATTTTTTTGTCTCCTGAATACCCCATATTTGGAGCATCTCCAGATGCGCTGTACGAAGAGTATATTGTTGAGGTGAAATGCCCTGTATCTGATGCCACTTTTCAAACATATTTTACAGACGGAAATCCCTCTGAAAAGTATATGGCTCAGGTCCAGCTAGAAATGTTTTTTTCTAACAAAATAAAAGCTCTGTACTGTGTAGCACATCCTGATTTCGAGGAATCTAAGAATGTTACACATTTGTTTATAAATATAAATAAGGAGTATTGCTTAGATTTAATTGAAAAGTGTACAGTGTTTTGGAATTTAGCAATTTATAATAAACTCAAATAAATTCATGTTTTTTTATTACTTACTTATTCTGTTTTATACTTTATAAATACATATTGTTGATTTTGATAGTTGCATTACCTTCGTAGCCTTGTTAACGAACCTAATTTACCTCTTTAGTCTTAGATTCACCATTTCCTCTATTCTTGAAAGGGTTTTTTTTATTTATTTGTTTTATTCTGTATAGTACTTTGTTTTTTTTTTCTACTTGGATTTAAAAAAAATATAATTGTTGATATATTTAGTATAATAATTGCACGTTGATATTTTAGTTACAATTATGTGTTGATATGTTTAGTGATAGATTTTGTTTTGATATATTTAGTTATAAGTTTAAACTTGCTTTGTTTCTTGGTTGTAAATATTTTTTATCCAAAAAAATGTTATATATTATTCAAGTCCCAAATTGAGTTGTTTGTAACTCCTGGGAATATAATACATTACTGTATTATAATTATGAATAAATAAAAAATATATATATTGTACACACAAATGGCCATATTGTTTTTATTTACAGCACTTGCACGTTGTAATACGTCAAGTGCACACGAACACACATTTCCTTCTATAAATACTCCATTCCATGCTTCTTTAACTCTGTTGAGATATAAAAAACATTTGTTTGTTTTGTTAAGCATTTATTTACAAGTTGAGGGTAATATTAGGTTAACAAAACTTTTAATGTTCAAATAATCTTTACATTTATATTGTAAAATAGTGATGGCCAAAAAAAATAAAGAAATAGAAACCGGTTTAGCATAGTCATTGATGATTTTTAAAAAGATTACTGAGAATGCAGAAGGAATCAAGTGCTGGAGATACCGTTTTGTAAATCAACACTAGGACAGAGTCGTGCAAATGTCCTTGCCCTTAAACTGTATAAATCATACTTTTTAGACACAAGAGAAAATGGTAATTTAAGCCTCTCTTCTACTAATGATTCCTTTATAAATTAGGTCAAAAATATAAATGTCAATGTTTTCTTTTCCCGATAAACTTTTAATTTTCTCTTGTATTTTTTCCTAATTTAATTATCAACTTTCATTTAATATTTTTTTGTTCTATTTCTTGTTTTCAGATTCTCTACTCTTACTCAAATTAAAAATTAAAAAAAACAACTTGAATGTAACATAAAATTATTACTCATGTTTTATTTTCTTTTAAATATATTTACATATTATGCATCTACACTTATTGTGCCTCTACACTTATTGTGCCTATGTGGGATTTTTTAGTTTTCATGTAAAGCTGTAAAGTTACAAATATATTATGTAATAAAAAATGTACTAAATGTAAACGAAAAAATTGTAAATAAAAAAATGCTTAAGTCAGTATTAAGTAATTATTGTTATTTTCATAGTTATTAAATTTTAACCAGTGGCTCCTGAAGGTTTATTAACCCACAAGCAATATTAATAATATAATCTAAGAGGCCAACATAATTAATATCGATGCATGCGTGCATTGCCAACATTTTAAATTCCCTTATCCGACTGATTGCACGTTCAACGTTGATTCGTAACGCAGCCACCCTTTTAGCCTCCTTGACCTTGTCACAAGATAGAGGAATGTCCGCGCTCACACTTGGTGGACGAATTAACTTGCATTGTTTTAACTCGAGTAAATGAGCAATGTTTTTAAAACCTCGGTCTGCCATCACATCCATACCAGGTTTCAAATTATCTAAAAATCTGCAAACCTCGAAAATCTTTGTGTCACTGGTTCGTCCACCATATCCTTTTGAAATAAAATTGATGTGTCCGCACGGTGTACAAGAGACAAGGTATTTGATGGTATTGCATTTTTTGTAATCTGACCATGTCGTGGCTTGTCTAATGGGGTTTGAAGGCTTATCGATTTGTATTTCCAAACAATCAATGATAGCTTGGACTTTACTGTATCTTGCAATAAAGGGCAAAGGCAAATGAAGCCGAACGGTATATTGGTCTGGCCAAAATATTAGCTCCTGCAGACAGATCGCTACTAGCTTTACCGTCTTCCTGAAGATCCTGCTTACAGTTGGTTCTGACAATCCAAATTGCATTCCAAGAATTGCATTTGATTCATCCAATCTGATTTTTTTAAATGTTATTAAAATATTCAGGCGCGAGTCACATACTTTTTTGCACAGAAGTGTTAAAATATATGCCATATCATCTGGTATGCCAAGACAAAGTCGATAATTTCTTTCAATACCCATTACAGTAGCCTGTCGTAAAATAACATTATATTTTTGAATTTCAAAAGCATCAGCATTATCGTCAGAAGTATCGTCATGAGGTACAAAGTCCTGGTCATCGGAAGTACTTTTCCATTCTAGTATTTCATCATCATTATCTGGCATAACTGAATCATAGCTTATGGTAAGATCTTTAGGTGTAGGAAAAATAATAGGAGATGTAGCTCTTGTCACCGTTAGAAACGTGGCGTCAGTTGATGTTCCCTTGCTGCGAACAATGACTTTATTTGACCTTAAACTTGCTTGAGTCATTTTACTAGCTTTTTCAACTGTGGGGGATGAAGAAGCGAATTCGAGTTCAACTGCCTCCGTTGCAACATTTATAGATGAAGATGTACAGGGTTGTTCTTCCTCCGGAACTTCAGACGTCATTGTTCTTTCAAGAGTTCCTAAATGGCTTCTTCTGTGTCCCGTTTGTCGTAAAAATTTGATGTTTTTCTTTTGACACTCGAAAATGTGTGGAACAACATTTTTTTTTAAGGACACCCTTCCTCCCATAAGCTTGAATCTGGTAAAATTATCAGCATCTTCTTCAAGCTGTGAAAATAACATTTAACATAATTAGAATACTTACATCACGAAATGGCTAACCATCAAAATAAGTTTATGCTTTTATTACAATATATTGTATTTATTTGACAAATAATATTTAATATGTACATATAATGTATTATCAATCAATAAATAGAAGTATAGAATGTGTAAAATATAAATTTGAACTTACGTTGAAATGATCCTCGCAACAGTAAATTCCGGATTTACAGCTGATTTTGTCAAACTGTCTCTTCATCGCCACAAACCATTTTTTTCTCAGTTTAGCATCTCGTGGAATAGTGACAAACTTCTTTCCCGGTGTTGTATGTGTCGTATTAACACATCTAGGAACTGAACAGTATTTGTACCCAGCCATCGTTCGATAATTGCAACACAATAAGCTTTAATGTTAATATCACGGCAATTAAAATAAAAACAACTCGACTAAACTCAACAACTCGCAAGCAATTAGTTCTGTTTTGACAGATACAGATTCGTACACGCGATAAATGACGTCACACAACAAAAATCGGCAAAAGTTGCCGTTTTAGCGCGAAATCAAATTTTTTAAATTTAAAACCGTAGTACTTTGCTTAAAAGTAAAAAAAAAAAAAAAAAAAGCGCACTCGTGTTTCTCTTTTTTTCCCCTCTTTTTTTTGAGATAAAAAAAAAAAATTCTGCATGGAGCCCATTGTAACAAATAGTTACCTAGAACTATTACCAATAAATACAGAAGAAGAGCCGTTCTATATGTACTAAATTTCATGTGAAATGAGTCACCAACGTCCTGGTACTTATTGCCTAGAGAGTGAAGTCTATTGATGACTGCATTTTTACCATAAGATGTCGAAGTATTGTTGCCACAGTATTGGTAGGTTTGCCGAGTTGTCCTTTTCGGTACATTAAAATTAATTAGTGATAAAATTGCAGGGGTGTCAAACATAGAATGGATTATTTTATATAAATTTAAAAAATCAGTTATAACTCTCCTATCGCTTAGTCTTAATAATTTCAAAATTAATTTCAAATTCAAATAAATTTCAAGTAACAAATTACAATTTTAAAATTCAATACAAACACCTAATTTAAAATTAATAAATCGTAAAAACTTATTTTGGACCTTTCAATACAATATTGGTGCCTAGAATAATGAGGAGCCCAGATTGTAGAGTTGTACTCCAAAATGCTTCTTACAAGTGACGTGTACATTATTTTAAGTGCACCAATATCTTTGAAATCTTTAATGGTTCTGATAATGAAACCCAACATTCTTAGAGATCTATTACTAATGCCATTAATATGACCAATAAATGATAATTTGGTATCGAAAATAACACCTAAATCACGTATTTCGGAAACGGATACAAGTTCAGAATTACCAATAGAATAATTAAACATTATTGAAGACTTAGTCCTGTGAAATCTCACGATTTGGCATTTCTTTACATTTAGTTGGAGTTTATTTGTTTGAGCATTGAGCACCATGAAAATAGTTTATTTAAGTTATGTTAGATTGTAATACAATCATCAACAGTGTTAATTACTCTAAAAATGTTCATGTCGTCAGCAAACAACAAAACTTCGACACCATTAAATATGTCAACAATATCGTTGATAAAAATGTTAAAAAGTATCGGACCCAGATGGGATCCTCGCGGAACTCCACTAGTCGCCTCAATGGTACTGGATGTGGTGTCACAAATTTTTACTGTCAATGATCTACCAGTTAAGTAACTCTGAAACCATTTTAAAATCGACCCACAGAAACCCAACTTGGATAACTTATCGATCATGATTCTATGGTTCACCTTATCAAACGCTTTAGAGAAATCTGTAAACACTGAATCCACTTGTTTACGTAAATTAAAAGAGTTCATAATAACATTTTCATATATTGTAAGATTAGTCAGTGCTGATTTTGAAGGCATAAAACCGTGTTGATTTGGAATTATTATTTGATTGACAATTGAAGACATTTTTTGCAAAATTATTTCTTCGAAGAGCTTTGGTATTGCCTTCGATTATTATCTTCGAATTATACGACGTTAACCAATTTTATTATTGAAATATTGAATTAATATTTTTTCCTAGTTTTTATCTGTTCACCCAACCTTCCGTACACCTTTTAGAGTGGAACAGCATACTTTATTCATCTTCTCAATTTTAGTGACATGTACCTCTTTACCTTAATGACAAAGAATTTATAATTCAATATTTGCTGTCCATATTTATTTTTACTTGGCCCATCAACAGATGTAAATTTCGTTGAATTATTGTGTTCTAATTTTTTGATAGATTTTATTTTCAGTTAGGATTAATTTGGGTTTAGTTAAATAAAAATAAAGAGATACATCATTTGTGCCTAACGTTAATCTGTATCTCTCTCTTTGTCTGACTAAAAGCGAGAGAATTACGGAGCATGTCGTGTGGGCCTATATTAGCGTGACAGTTACTCGCCATTTAATCCAAGTCTCCCTATCTCTAGATGTATGGAGCTAGTATGTGATTCTACAGCCACATCCGTTTACTTCCACCGAATCTTCAGCCTAATAATTTGCCGACCCTTACTGCCATGAAAGAATGTCTAATTTTAATCTTATTGCTAGATTGTCTGAAGCAGTCAAACTTGAATTGGCGTATTAAATTAAAATTAATATATTTTATCCCTCAAAGTCCTCTATTATGATGATTTTATATGTAATATTTTTATAATAGCCGAGAGGAATATTAAACAGAAAAATTGTTTACGTGTGACATGTGTTTCTGATGATTATCTATTAATATATCATCGTTGAATAAACTTAATAATGATGCTTAATAATTTATAAATATGTATTTTAACTATTGCTAATCGAAACATTACATTTATCTGTTTATTAAATTATAAATATTGTACCGTATATGTATTACTATTATCATTTTATTAAGTTATTTTATTTTTATTTTTACTATCAAAATTACTTACTAAATTGAATTATAAAATAATTAAAGAAATAAATTAAAATTTCAGATACATGGTCTTAATTTTGCTACACCATTAAATAACTTCTCTGTTTTGTATTTCTTGACATGTATAAATGTTTATTATTTATTTTGTATACTGATGTGTCATAATATTTGTAAATGTATTGATTTTAGTATAGAAGAGTCCCGACTTAACACGGAATTTTCTAATAAGTCGGGACAAAAAAATATAATTTGAATTTTGTATATTGAACAAAAAAAATATGTATATAAATACATAATGCTGGTATTGTAAACAGTGGAAATTATTTTTAAAAAAAAAAAAAATATTTTTAATGAGTTGTAAATAATTCCCCGTTAGAAAAAGAGGATCAAGTTGTGGAAGAGCTGACATCTCAGACATCCGATTCGTGAGTTCGCGACACCAGCCACGGGACCATAGCACGGTTGAATTTCGGCTGTAGACCATTTTAAAAACATCACATTTGAGAATTTAAGAAAAAAACAACACTCATTCAAGAAATTTCGAACTGGTGGACATCAACAGACCTTTATTTTTGCTTCAAGAGATTGCTCGCACGATGCTTACCCAGAAGTATTCATAACAAAATACTTTCTTGTGATTTTCCAATAACATAATTTTTTTCAGTTGTGACAAAGATGTGACAAAGATGTGACAAAGTTGTGACGAATACCATGGTAATCACAATAAATTTGTAGTAGCAATAAGAACTGCTAGAAATACTTGATAATTAAACTGATTTTCGAAATGAAATTATTTCATGATAATTAAGCACGGGTGCTGTCAATCGTTCATTATTGAAAAATTTTGAAAGATTCTGAAAGGTAAACATGAGAGAAAGATATCCGCTCCTACAGTGATGGCATGTTTTTTGTTTTAAAATACCTGTATTACAAAATATCCCATCTTTGCTTTTTACAGCACCGTTTCCAGAAGAATTTTTTAGCACAGTCTCAGCCTTTTAAGGGGATATGCGATGTGAGACAATTTTGATGGATAGATATTTGAACATTGTTTTGGACGTCGAACTAATTTTACCTATCTAAAATCGACAAAATCGACGTTTGGCTACCCGAAGACGGCGGATAAAACTGGGCGCTTTTTTGGGTTCTTGAATAGCCTTAGCTCCCATAAGAAACAATTTGTCAAAAAAGCAAAACACGCCAACGGTAAATACTTACAGTGTGTAAACAAAATATTATTTTAGTGCCAGAATCCATGGAGATAATATGGGAAAACGTTTCTATGAAGAAAGCGAGACCGCGTTTCTTCTTAAACGTTCAAATGGCACATTCGACTCTGGCAAATCTTCGGCCAGTTTTGGCAGAAACCGAAGGTGCTTTTTTCCGAAGTTACCCGAAGTCGATGTCGAAGCTTCGGTGGAATTTGACTGATGTGTACGTACCCGGTTCCTCTTCATCCAACGCAGATGCGCTTCCGTCTGCTTGACGCGGTAGCCCCCCGGGGGCGGATCCGCCGCCACCGAGCAGCGCCGGCCCCCCGCCAGCCCCGCCGCCTCCTGCCACGCCGCCTTCCCCTGCGCGCACTGAAATCGTACAAACATCACATTATACTATTTTTCATAAATATTATATTATTGATTTATTTACGGACTTATTTAGTCTATTTAAAAATGGTAAATACATTTCTTTATAATATATACAGGTACAATTGAAATAAAATCCAACTAAAGAAAATTAAAGCTTGGACAAGAATGAAATCTGTACCTCAGAGGCAGACGGATGCAAATCCAGAATTTGATGAAATGACCTTTCGATTTTCGTGTCCAGTTTATTATCATATCAATTGATTTTGAAGAAATGTAAGTCTTATAATGAAAGAACCAATGTATTAAGTTACTAAAAATACAAATCAATGTTTTGAATTATCAGAAATCACTTAGAGAAAGTAGATTCTTTAGGCTATTGTTGAACATTTGACGTTTGGATTTGCATCCGTCTGCCTCTGAGGTACGGAAATAATAATTACTACCTCAAGAAAATATCTGGTCTATCTTAGCGATTGTTTAAATGTAGAAAGACTTAGGTACACCAAAAAAGTCACAGATTTTGTCTCGAGTTTACGATGCGACACAATCGGGACATTGGTGAAACAAAAAATAAAAAAAAAAAAAAATAAATAAATAAAAACACACACAAATTTCTATAATAAGACCGATATTCAAATCTGGTGATAAATCTAACGTAACTAACTATAGACCCATTTCAATGATATCTCCTGTACCTAAACTATTCGAATCAATTATTACAAAAAAAATAACACCTATATTTAAAAATGTGCTGATTGAGGAGCAGCATGGATTTAGGACAGCCAAATCAACGACGACCAATTTGCTTTCTTTTACTGATACTATTTTTACAGCGTTCGAGAATAATCTTCAAGCTGATGTACTGTATACAGACTTCTCCAAGGCCTTTGACAAAGTTGATCACAACATTTTATGTGCTAAACTTCGTGCTGTAGGCATTAGAGATCCCTTTTTATCGTTTTTAAAATCCTACCTCTCACATAGAAAACAAAGTGTAAAAATCAATAACTTCATATCAAATAGCTTCCTAGTAACTTCTGGTGTACCACAGGGTGCCCACTTGGCCCCTCTTCTATTTAATCTGTTTGTTAATGATGCTGCTAATGTTTTTTCTTTTACAAAATTCTGGCTTTTTGCTGACGATAACAAGATACTTAAGCTAATTAAAAATATTGATGACTGTGTCAGACTCCAAGAAGACATAAATGCATTTCATACTTGGTGCAAAACTAATAACATGGAACTTAACATCGATAAATGCAAAATTATTTCATACCATAAATGTAAACATCCTTTTATTTTTGATTATAAACTTAATGGCCAAGTTCTTTCGATTGTCACCTCTATAAGAGATCTTGGAGTGATCCTAGATAATAAACTAACTTTTCTGGAACACTTTGATAATATAGTAAACAGATCCTTAAAAATTTTAGGCTTTATTAATAGAACTACGTCTGATTTCCAAAGTATGCTTACACTTAAAACACTTTATTGCTCTTTAGTTCGCCCTATTCTTGAATATGCATCTGTAATCTGGTCCCCTCATTATGCTGTTCATATCAAGCGCCTTGAATCAGTTCAACATCGTTTTATAAGAAAAATTGCATGGAAGATGGGATTGGAAAGAGGAGACTATTCATATTCTGATATGGAGAGGTTTTTAAGCATATCAAGTCTTGAAAAACGCAGATGCATTGCAGATATAATCTGCATGTATAAAATTATGAACTGTCTCATTGATGCCCCTGAAATTTTGCAAAAGATTCTTTTTAACGTTCCCACCCGTAGACTAAGAAATAATGAAATGCTTTTCCTCGGTCACTACAGGACCAATTATGGTGCACAGTCGCCTTTGCCCAGAATGATCAGGCGGGTGAACGATCATCAAGATCTTGATTATTATGGTGTAAGGATGTCTTTCTTTACAAATCAGCTAAAGAATCTGTATAGTTAGCCTATGCTTTTTACTTAACCTAAAAAATCTATCATCTGTCTTTGCTGCTTATTTCTGTTCCTTATATTTTTTTATTCCTTTGTAAAAATTTCTTTTAATTGTAATGTTTATAATGGACTTTGTCCGTAAATAAATAAATAAATAAATAAATAAATAAATAAATTGGTGCATGCGAGCCGTAGTTTGTGCTGTGTTGATCGAGGAACAGCACATTATTATTTCGCAACCGGCGGATCGGAACATTGAATGCCACTTGTTCCAGTAACGATGGTACATCAATTAAGCCATTTGGTAAATTAGGCACAAATATGGAGTCAATGTTTTTTAAACGTTTTTGTAGGCTTGAGATTAACTGTACCTTGTAAAAATTTTCTCGCTAATTCATGTACATTATTTTTTTACTTATGCATACACACACACATACCGTACTCTTAGAAGTACACTGTGATATGCCTAAATCGGCCATTTTGCAGATGAGCAAAAAAAAACTTTTAAAATTTATTAATGCTTGTTACTTAATGTATGACATTATAATGCCCAGTGTTTTTGGTGGTATTTGCTCATTCGACTGTTAAAATATGAGAAGAACACTAGCATTATATTGACTGCAGTCTTCTTTTTGATATTTTACTAAAGTGATTTCAAAGAATAGATAAGTTTGTGGTACATATCTATCAGAAAAAATCTGAGAGATAAGTGAGTGTTCTTCTGAGAGAAAACAAGTAGTAATGCTGCATTCATAACTCAAAACAGCCAAATTTAGGTACACTTACAACGGTTTACTTTTGGGGGTGCGACATCTTCTCATAAACCAACATACCCATTAATTTATGTAGTTGATTTCCATTTTCAATTAGTGAGTTATTTACAACTTGTTAAAAATGGTCCCAAAATTGAAATATTTGGGACCTTACTCATAAACTTGGTATAAAGTTACACCTAGGCATAGTGGTAGAATACGGATGGGAATATCATCCTTGTTACAGTAGTCCAATAAGGATGGTATTCCCAGGCTTATTTTACCAGGAGTAACTTTATACGGCCCTTGGTTAAATTTATTTTCGCTTATACTAATATATAACATAATTTTTTAACTATGATTAATCTCATTTATTTTTTAACAAAAAAAACACAAAAATAACGAGTCTTTCTCGCCAGGGAAGCCTGTTCTGAAGAGGACTGTACAATATTTACAATTTAATTTACATTATTCACATGTCACTCATATATGTTTACATACTTTTTTAAGTAGCTTCAGCCATTTTGAAGTAATTATTACAAAAAATGACTCCTGGAGATTAGATCGAGCCGTCCCCCGTTTGGTTGGGTAAAATTACTACTCCTTTACAAACCTAAATACGAGTATTATAATAAATTATGATAGCAAGTAAGTTTTTTTACTAATATTTTGGATTGCGGATTTTAAATTTATTTTAGTAAATATATCGTGGTGGAAAAATAGCAACTTTTTATATTGTAATTCTCTGACGGTACCTACAAATTTGTACCACTATTTATATAACATTTTTGTTTTAATCTTGAAAAATATGTAATCGTTTTCAAGCTCTAAATAACATAATAAAATTCTAAAAAAAAAAGTTCAAAAAATGTACTAAATTTATGTTCAGGGAAAAAAGATTAAACGTTGGTTGTAAAATACGTAGAAAAAAGAGAACAGACGCAGTAATCTCCGGAGATAACTGTTATCAAGCGGAGCTGTTGCTTGTAGCCATCTTAAATAATATAGTGATTACAAAATGCTTCGGACTTTAATATCTTCAAACTCAAACCGACTTTTTTCTGACAGAATAGCTAGGAACTAACTTGGAGAGGGAACATGAGATGTATTCAAAGTCATACTTTCTGATAGTACCTACCTAGAATTAAAATTGCTTGAAATATTTAATAAAACATTGATGTCTACTATCTCACACTTTCATCACTTCCGTTTCCACCCCAGTGGTGCATAGGGCACATCATTTGTAAACCAAATGCAGTGTATTTCAATAATCTGTTACGTTAATTAATTAGTCCAACGCCTCAGAACAGAAACAATGAAATATATACATTGATATATATTTAAAAATTAAATTATTAATGTTAATATGTGCAAGCCTTATCTCCCAATTGAAAAATAGCTGTTATTTTGAATTAATAAAGTTTTTTTTTAATATTTTATTTTAACACTAATAAATATTTATGGTTTTTTAGTACAAAATTTTGACCAATCTCTTCTCTTAACCAGTCTGTTTTTTGGTTAGCTAGAAGATATTGCTTTTAGCAATAAGTCCATTAAAGTACGTATTCTTTGTACTTGAAGTTTTAAATAAATAAAATAAATATACAGTTTGAACAACTTTAAAAATTAATATTTCACATCCACTTTGCCAAAAATCGAACCCAGGACCTCAAGAATGGTAGGCGAAAACGCCGACCAGTACTCTTCGAAGCGGGGAGAAACCAACAAAAAACTGGATGGGGAAAATAGAACTTGAAGAAGATTTGACTATAAACTGTATTTAAAAAAAATAGTATCTCTGAGAATTTATAAAATATTA
Organism: Micrasema longulum; assembly: GCF_059751315.1. NCBI lineage: Eukaryota > Metazoa > Arthropoda > Insecta > Trichoptera > Brachycentridae > Micrasema > Micrasema longulum. The sequence goes on from NW_028278449.1 coordinate 114,584, forward strand.
CAAAATGTATGATTTATTGGTTTAAATGAACATTTCTATACAATTCACAAGTTGATAATATATTTCTGACCCCGATCATTTGTCGTTATTTGTATGAAGAAATCAATAATCCATAGATAACTTTCCTATGTCAATAAAAACGATGAAAAATGTAAAGTAGGTACTTATATAGTTTGTGTTTTCTAGGTAAACAATAAACATTCTTATGGTAACACTACCAACATAATATAATATACCCTTTCATATTTATTAATATACTCGCATGGGCAAAGTTATTACAATATTAAGTTACATTGACTAAACACTTTTTCCATTTTTTAAATATTTTTTCATGACCAATTCTCAATTTCTACATTAAACAAGACAACTTACAATACATTCTTCCGCTTGGGATTGATTATTTAAAAATAAAAAAAAACACATTGTTTTTTGAAAAAATGTTCAAAATATACGGTTTACTCGTTTTACGGTATATTTTTTTTATTCAGAGCAACATTTTTCCCGCGATCTCAAAGTATTGACAAAAAATCAATAATTAATCGTATTTCAAAATATTTTAGTTCTAAGTAGATTTATTGTGAAGAAATTCAAAGGATAATTTTAAACATAAAAGAGAATATCCGGTATTCCCTTTTAGCAAGACATATAATTTGTTACGTTTGATACCGACTATCTGCATATTTCAGTTATCTTTGAGTCATTATTATGCATTTTCCTACTACACAATTGAGGGCAGAAAAAAAAAAAATAGAAATGAAAGTCGTTATTTTAGATGTCGGAGTTTGAAAAAATACGTATTTTTATATTTATTAGAACGGTATTTTGAATCCGCCCCGACTTTAAGAATACCGTTCTATCAGTGAAATAGAACCAGACTGGATGAGTACGCTCGACCTGATGGCTGCTCTCAGGCAGAGGCGTATTTAAAGATTTGGCGCCCTGAGCCTACATGGTTTTCCGCCTTGTGAATTAACGAAAAAAAACAAAAATCGTTTGACAATAAAAAAGCCAAACGCAATTAAAATGTAAAAGAATAAAGATTATTCACTGAATATTTACATTTTGTTGCGATGCGCAAATTGGTTGAGAAATTCGTCAGAGAAACTGTTATAATTGACGGATTTGATCAAATCTGCATCTACGAGTAGTATATTGCAGATAACTAAACTGTTTAAACGTACTTTGCTTATACGGGAAGGTAGATATTTTTTAAATTCTGTTAAGTACAGCAAATTAACTTTTTGTACTGTAATTTGTCACTGCAGTTCACAAGAACATAACGTAATGCTATTTTTTTTATTTGGAAATGCTTCCTTACATGATTTTTTTAATAAATAGGTTAAGTTGGCTTAAACTCATAACAAAATAAAAGGTGGGTAACGATTATGAAAGGCGCCCAAAGCAAAGCGCGAGGGGAAGTTATGTAAATGCCTAGGCCTCCATATTCCTTTCTCAAAAATGTTTTCCCTCTCTGATGCAACAAATTTAGATCCAAGCAATATGTGGACAATTTGAATCTGAGAAAATTATCAGGGCATACCTGGGGCAAACCGACAGGGGGACATACCGATCCATAGTTAAAGTTTTGCTTCTAAATCTTGCCGATAATCAGCAATAATTCTGTTATTTTATTCAAATCATACAAGATATACTCGCTGGTTAGTACGCTCTGGTTAGTACTCGCCCACTAGGTACTGACCTGTACCTAGTGGGCGAGCATTCATAGTATTTAGCGATATTTTTGAAACTTCCATTGAAAACATTCTGATACTAAAATTTCGAATCAAGCGAGGTTATGTTGTAATCGAATCAATGGCATGTCTGCGTAACTCTGAACGGCAATTAAAATGATATAGCCTGAAACATATTTTTTCCACACCACAAACAAAAATATAATATATTTCCTCCCTAGGCAAACGGACAGCAATAAATACGGGAAAACGGAAACTATTTTGATTTGTGTGGCTAATGTATTCCAAACCAAGTTATTTTTTTTAAAGCCATGGTACGTGACTGGTTAAGAATTTTTCAATGATGCTTTTGAAAAAAATACATAGCAGTATGTAGAATTAATAAAATATTTCTACTGACTGCTGCTAATACCTTAATAATATTATGCTTTAACTACATTGTGGGTTGCATGGACAACTACACTAACTAACCACCGATTGGCGTGATGGCGTACACGTTAGTAGATACCTAATGTACCATAGTAAATATAGAGTAATGATATTTCCCATAAAACTCCATTCAGTTTGACACGTCGTTCAAAATGGCGTTTTTATGTGCGATCGATTCGGTCAGGTGAAGCATTTCAAGACTTGCGAAGGTCTTGAATGTTTAGCCTACAATAATTTTATTTTTTGATTGGATAGGCGATTGACATTAACTTCGTTACACTCCTTTACAAACAATTGAACGTATTTATGCTGAAAACAGCTTGCCATAGAACAGGGAAACTGAGCTAATAGCACCTTTGTGAAAAGAGTGAATAATCTAATCTACACAGCAGTTAGAGAGTTTTTGACTTTTACAAATGATAAACAATTGATACATTAGTTTTATCATATTACAATCAAGAATCTAACAATGTATTTGACTGGTTTTAATGATTTTTAAAGTACCGTAAGTTTTTTTTAGTTGTGTGGGTGTTTTCTACAAACTGAGAAATGCCGGTTTTGTGATCGACACTGTTTTCATAATTTGTTTATTAGAGTTTTTTGTATTAAAGCGGTCTGGCTGTTTTTAGCAGAACGTAGAATTGACCTTACTGCACCCGATAACACCAATATCTCATTTTTTCAAAATTGTGGACTGGCTACTTTCTGCATAACTGCGTTAAATTAAAATAAGATTAAGAAAGGGTCACTAAGATGGTTTGGTCATGTAGAACGAATGGATGGCCAAATAATGGTAAAACAGAGATATATGTCTAGAATGAATGGCAACCTAGGACGTGGATGACCAAGAAAGACGTGGCGTAAATCAAAATCTCAAGTCTTGTCACGTCAAAAGCAGACAAGCCCAAGGGCATTTACGACCTAGTGTGTAGGTACAATAATTCAATCAGATAAATCTCACCCGCCTCAATAAAGGTTTCCGCTCTTGAATTTCGCAAACATCAACAGATGGAATAATTGACGGAATATGACCGTTGAGTTGTAGCTGATTTTTTATTCTAATTTAAAATTGACATCCCAGCTCTGCTTGAAGTAATTCAAATTCGAATACCTGGTAGGTGCACTAGAAGTAAATAATATTTTTTTTGTAGCAATTCATGAACCAACTTCGAAATGCATTCACCTATACCCAGGATATATAGGTGTGGAAATCAGTTTGAACAAATATTCGATATTTTCTATACAAATTCTGTCAATGAATTAAAATGTAATCTCACTCGTTATTTTTTAGAAAAGTAATGGATTTATTTTTAAATATATTATTTAAAAATACGCTTTGTTTTCTTGAATACGTATTTAAAAAAATAAAATTCTAACGTGTTGTGCATAATATAAATTGTACATTGGTGGATTTATTGCCAAATGGCAACTTCTTCCAACCAACTGATAAAATAAAGGTGTTATTTAGATAATTCAAGTTTTCTTATTGGTCTAAAAAACTTATTAATTATAAAGTATTATTGTGCATTTTTTTAAATTACTACCTAGTTGAATACTAACCATTTTATTTGTATGTTAAATTGTTCTCAACTTTACTTTAATACATTTATATTTAGAACATAAGATTTTATCATGTTAATTGTTATCTTTTATTAAAAGATGTTATGTTTCTTTTTTACTTTTTGTTTTTTTTTTTTAATATTTTATATTCTCTCAATTGTTTAGTTATAATTATTCTATTATATTCCCAGAATCCTGAAATTCTAGAGTTATAACTGCTTTTTTTTCTTAAATACATTTTTTTCTACCCTTTTTCTTTCCTTTGTTCCTCTTTCTCTCGCCTTCCAAACTCATTATCTGATCCCACATTCCTTAACATTTAATACCATTTCCTTACATTTTTTCTAAGGCATTTGACAAAGTAGATCATAAAATTCTCATGTATAAATTACATGCCTTGGGAATAAGAGATCCATTACTATCATTTATTAAATCGTATCTAACTAGTAGGACACAAAATGTTCGGATAAATAACTATTTATCAACCAGTATTGATGTTACATCGAGTGTACCTCAGGGTGCTCATTTGGCACCCCTGCTTTTCAATTTGTTTATTAATGATGTTGCTAAATCATTCTCTTACTCTCGTTTTTGGCTCTTCGCGGACGACAACAAAATTCTCAAAATAATTCAAACTTTACAAGACTGCTTTCTTCTTCAATCAGACATTAACTCTTTTAACCGATGGTGTAAAGTCAATAAATTAGAACTAAATATTAAAAAATGCAAAATAATGTCATTTCATAGAACAAAGCAACTAATTTCCTTCGAGTACCTATTAGAAAACTCCAAAATTGATGTAGTCAAGTCCATCAGAGATTTAGGAGTTGTTTTGGACTATAAACTGACATACAACGAGCATATAGATAATACAGTAAATAAATCACTGAAATTACTTGGCTTCATAAACAGAATATCCTCTGATTTTACTAATGTCCGTACAATCAAAACTCTTTATTGCTCAACTGTTCGCCCTCTTCTTGAATATGCCTCAGTGGTCTGGTCTCCATTCTATGTCAATCGCATAAATCACATTGAATCAGTCCAACATCGCTTGCTTCGAAAAATAGCGTGGATGCTTGGACTAGAGAGAGATAATTATTCTTATGCTGAAATAGAGTCAATGTTAAATATTTCTAGTCTACAAAAACGTAGAACTAATATTGACTCCATATATATGTTCGGCATACTAAATGGTATAATCGATGTTCCATCATTACTGGGACAAGTAAAATTCAATATTCCGACTCGTAGATTGAGAAACAGTGAAGTACTGTTCATCGATCAGCATAGAACAAACTATGGCCTAAATTCTCCAATGACCCGCCTTTGTCGTATTGTTAACTCAAGACAGGATCTGGACTTTTTTGGTTTAAGTTTACAACGATTTAAACGAGCACTAAATAAATAGTCCAGATCTTGTCTCGATGTCCCTTATGTTTGTCAATGCTTCTTTCTTTTTTCTTTAAATGTTTTAAACTACTCTTTTATTGTAATATTTAAACCTTATAAATTGTATACATGGACTATGTCCGTTAATAAATAAATAAATAAATAAATAAATAATACGTATAACATAGTGTACTTAAAAGAATAACATATTAATGTTAAAAATTATTAATGCAAGTCTTATTTCCTAATTAAAAAACGGCTGTTATTTTTAATTAATTAGGTTTTTAAAAATTTTATGTTAACACAATGAATGTATCTTTTGATATATATTTACGGTTTTTTAGAACAAAATGTTGACCAATCTCTTCTTTTGATCAGTCTGTTTTTTAGTCGGCTGGAATATATTGCTTTTAGCAATAAGTCCACCAAAGTACTTATTATTTGTACTCGAAGTTTTAAATAAATATTTTATAATATGTATTACATAATAAATTGTTCACTGCCTTGAGTATTTCGGTAAAACATTTTTTTTGTAAAAGGTTCTTTAAACCGTTGATGTATAAATAAATATAGATGTTCAAATATAGCCAAAAAGGTGAATGTTACAATGTGTGTCAACAGCCAATGACAGGTTATGAGCCCTGTAGATGCTTAGACTTCTATATTCCCTTTTCTAAAATGTTCTTCATATCTGTCGTAATATGTATATAAATTATTGAAATTAATGAGAACAATTAAATGATTTGATTAATAACTATATACATAATCTTGTCGATAATGTGTGTCAGACTTACATAATGCACGGATCTTATCATTTGCGCACCTACTGTGCCTACGTTTTATCACACATTCGCCTCAGAGATAGGCGTATTTAGTGAGTTTAGCAATATGTGACATTTCCTTAGACAATATGTCCTCCGTCGGATATGTAAGGCTCTTCTAAGGCCATCTTAAATCGGAACCCTCGTCACTAAAAATCACCCCGAGAAGACATCCTTTTGACGGATTGTGTGAAATTAAAATATCCGAGAAAATCACACTGGAAAGTGTACTATAGGCAGTTCATGCAAGTTGTCGGAGGGTTGTCAGGGAAACAACTTTATTTTGAAGTAATCTGTGTCATGTCGTTTCCGTGATAAATTATGTAAATAAAGATAGGTATGTGTTTTGAAAAAACATCAAAGGAGGAAAATAAATCAAGAATTCACGCCATCAAAATAGCTGCCGCGAAATTCATAGTTACTTTATTTACTTTATTTACTTTATTTACTTTATTTACTTTATTTTATATTATTTTATTTCTTTAAAAAAAACAACAGTCAATACAACAAAAAAAAATATTTACAAATAATCCAAAATTATAGGCCAATTAAGTTTTCTATACATTACTAAACACAATGTTAAAAAAAGAAGAAAAAAAGCGTACATTGAAATAGCCACTCCGCATCATTCCACACGTAAAAAATAAATGAAATATGACAATAATAATAAAATAATAAAAATAAAAAAAAAGTTTTTTGTTTACTCGGACTTAAAAATCCTTTCGCCGGCGCCGGCTGATCTGATATGATGAATACGGAGCTATCAGTCCTCCATTCTTTCTTCTTTCAAACCAGAGAAAATAATTACAGTATTAAAGTGTACAAAAAAATAAATTAGGTAGGTACAGTTAGATTAAATTAAAATTATTATTTGTAATAAAATTAATACAACCTTCGGTCAAAGAGGATTGGCCTACTACTCGGTTAAAGTGTACCATCTACTTCCATTATCCATAAGGACAATTAGTAAGTACTCATAGTATAAAATTGCTATTAAGAAATGGATAGTGGAGGTGGGTTGCACACGGATAAATGAGTGGATCAAGCCAAATAGGTAAAATGTGTGTACTGTTTATGAAATTTGGTCTGTATAAATTGGTTATGTTTTTTATGATTATTTTAGTTTATATTGTTTATTATGTTTATGCTAATTAGGTTGATTAAATTAATTACGTTTTTTATTTTTATTATTATTATGTTAACTTTGTTAAATAACTAATTTAAGGCATGTTTCACATTTTGTAAAATGTTTCCCTCGGCACGGGACACCCTAGTGAGGAAACATTATTATGTTTTTAAAAAAAGAATACAAACAAAGTAAAAGTATAAATTGATAAATAAATATATATATGTATATATATATATTTATATACACATAAATATATAATATATATAATTATAGAGATATCTAAAAATAATATAAAAATAATTTATAGGCTTTACAACATTATAAAGTCAAGTTATATTATTTCTCGTCTGTTTAATGTAGTCGTTATATTGATTTATTTATTCTTTCACGGCGTATAGACGATTTTTTTTAATTAAAGATAATGGTCCCTCAACAATATTTTGAATTTGTAAAAAAAAATTGTAGACAATTTACCCAAATATTTTAATTTTGGTGGCCATTTTTAACGAGTTGTAAATACAACAATGTTTTGAGTATGTTCAAATGTTTGCAGACAGGCTGGATTTCCTCCCTAGGGAGTTATTCAGATCTAAATTTGTTGCAACCGAGAGGGAAAACATTTTTGAGAAGGGAATATAGAAGTCCAGGCATTTACAGGGCTTATGATAAGGGATGCTTAAACAAATGTCAACAGATGTAAGAACATAAGAATGTAGATGTTAAAATAAAGGCGAATGGTGAAGGCACAGTGTGTGAAGTGTCCACTAATACCAGTCGATAACAGGTCATAAGCCCTGTAAATTGCCTGGACTTCGATATTATATATATTTTTTAAATATCAACCTGTAAAAACAATTATACCACGAATTCATTCATTAGACGTACCTGTATAAATAATAATGGACTCAGTATTGATGTAGACATATTTAACTGCACGTTGCGTTTGTACAGAAAATGGCGGCCTCCGTGTTGTAGTGGTCAAGACGCTTGATTCACGCACGGAAGGTTCCGGGTTCGATTCCCGGTGAGAACACAAAAATTAAAATGTGATTTTTCTCAAGCCTGGGTGCTCTGTGATGTAATTCATCACTGTAATTAGGCCTCCTGGCCTGTTGTGGTGCAAAAAAAAAAAAAATGTTAAAAAAATATAAATGTAAAAAATTTCTTCATGGAGTTGATTATTTGGGATAGTTGCTGAATGTACATCTTGAGTGGTTTGTGCTATGTATATGTACCGCGTGTAATGTATATGTTTCTGTATGTTTTATATGTGCGTTCATGTGTGTGTGCGTGGATGACTCGGGGTGTGCATTCGGTATTTTTGTTTATTACCAATGATAACCTCCATGGAAAACGCAAATGTTAACAATTATTCTTTTCTCACTTGAGTTAAAAACAAAAAATAAATAAAAAAAGAATTTATTTATTTTTTTGTCACATTTAGTGTTTAAATCTTTTGCATAATTTATGAAAACTTAATTGGTCTTTTTATGTTAGAAAATCGTTGTTTTTAATACTTTTTATGTATGACTATGTTTCCTGAATAAAATAAAATAAAATAAATAAATTAAAATTACCTTCTCTCCCCTCTCTGTTGCAACAAATTAAGGGTTGTAAATAACTCATTATAAGAAAATGGAAATCATATTGGGGTAGAGTGTAGTTCGAACCTTAAACCTCTGATCCGTGAGTCCGCAACACTAGTCATGGGATCACAACCCGACTCAAATTAATATTAAAATAGTACTAAAGAAATTTATGCAAAATGTTGATGGTGTTAGAGCGATCTCGTGTTGTTTGAGACCGTGTCATAAGAAGGTTGCCTGTAAATTACAAAGTGGTCCCAACTAAATAAATTCCATTTATTTATGTCCAAATGTTTGTAGACTAATATTGCAAATTTCTTATAATTTCATCTACATATATGAATATCTAAACACAGACAAAAGAAAAAACTTTTTGATGGATATCTTAACCCAGATCTGGAAAATGAAAATTTGATTTGATCATGATGGTCTGATGCGGTTTGCTCAGGATAGGGGCAGGCAGAGGGCTGATGATGAAGTGAAACTTTAAGCATTTGCAGAGACTTACCATAAGCGCTGTAAATACTTATTTTTAATTATGCGGGAATTTTAATTTTAAGATCATTTCGAAAACATTTTGTAATCTAGATGAACCAATAATATAAGACTGAAAAATAAATCAATAGCAGTGTCCCAGAATTGCCTTTTTAATTTATTTTTTTATTTTATTTTATTTTTTTATATATTCAGGAAACATACAGTACCGTTACATAGTTTTATATTTTACACAGTTAAACTTAACACCAATGAACCAGTGAAGTTTCCATGTTATGTAATAATTATATTATGTGAGTTTATCAATGAAAGTACAAAAAAGAGAAGGAAAAAAAAATCTAGATGAAAGTTTTTTAAAAAATTAAAATTAGAGTAAAAAAGTTATTTAAAAGTTTGTAGTTAGTATTTACAAATGGAAATAATATTAAAAGTGAAGAAATTTTTTTGTGAAAGTAACTAAAAGGTAAGAATTAAAATGAAGAGTGAAAAACGTGCTCAGATATAAAAAAAAACATTTAAAAAAAGGAAAAACATAAACATAAACATACATATTTTATGGGATTCAAAGAAACGACGAGAAGAATCTTTAAATGAAATGAAATCTTAAAATGAATAAATAAATAAATAAATGCTTTATGTACAAGGAAATAAAGTTAGTCGAGGAAATGCCAGAAAACATAGAAAAAAAGTCTAAATATATAATATATAAAATTAAATGTAAAGAGTATATATGTAAAAATAAGTAATATATATAAGTCACATATATGGCGAATATGAACAGTAACGTGAGACGAAGACGACCAAGGAAGACGTGGCATGATCAGATAAACCAAAAGCTTAAGTCTGGTCATGTCAAAAGCAGACAGAGCCGAAGGGAATGTATGACAAGATGTATGATTATGGAAGAAGCTAGGAATATATGCCAGGATAGACGTGTGTGGCGGTCCATTCTCTCTGCCTACCTCTACGGGGAAATGGAGTGATGGTAGTAGTAGTAGTAGTAATAGTAGTAGTAGTAGTAGTACTATAAGTGTATATATAAAAAAACAGTTTGAATATTATAAATTAGGATAAATAATCAATAAGTAAGTCTACAATAGTTTTAAATAATGTAAGAATAAGTATAGATGTAAATATTGTGTTGTAATATTAGACTATGTTTCTTTTAGAACTAACTAAAAAACATAAAAAATCCTTTATATTTGTTGGGCTTATAATTCTCTTCTTCTGTACAATTTTACTATTTTAAATATATTTAATAAAAAGGGTTTCTATTTCAATTCAATTATGATTTATTTATAAGTGACTTTGTCGATAAAAGCAAGAATCAGGTAAAAAATAAATGCACAATTATGTACAATATAGCCATGACCTTTTTTTTGATAACCGTAAAAATAAATAAATATTTGAAAAAACTTATTGTGTTACTAAAGCAAAACATATCTAAGGTCAGTTAATAAAAATATACATTGTTAATATTATTGTCAATAAAATAAAATAATTGATAGCGCCTACAAAGTAATGATTTGATATCTATTATATATTTTTTACTGTTTTTGTTTCAACGCTTAAATACTATAGATAAAAACAATTAATTGTTACTTAAATCAAATACGAATACGAATTCGCCGTCATTACTTTCGCATTTATTTATTTACTGTGGATAATATTTATAGCACCGTTTTTGTAAAAATCACCTACTTCCACTACTACTGTCATCACGCCATTTCACCGTAGGGGTAGGCAGAGAGAATGGACCGCCACACACGTCAATCCTGGCATACAATTCTAGCTTCTTTCACATTCATACATCTTGTCATACATGCCCTTCGGTTCTGCCTGCTTTTAACATGACCAGACTAAGGATTTTGGTTTATCTGATCGTGCCACGTCTTTCTTGGCCGTCCTTGTCTCACGTTACCGTTTATTTTCACCAAATATACTCGTTTTATCATTCTTTCGTCGTCCATTCGTTCTACATGACCAATCCATCTCGAAGACCATTTCTTAATCTTATCAATTATACCTGACTTAGATTTACACTCTCGCCTGATTTCATAATTAGTAACCCTGTCATACATTGATTTCTCAAACATTTGTCTACGAGATCGCATTTCAACCGCGTTCACTCGGCTTTCATCCTTCCTCTGCCAGTTCCATGTTTCACTTCCATACATAAGTGTTGGGACTTAAACTCCGTTGTGCACTGCCAGTTTAGCTTCGATTGACATATTTTTATTAGCAATTACTGTGCTTAGTGGGCCGTTCATTTTGTTGCCCGCCTTCACTCTCCTTTTAACATATTTTTCTACTCTTCCATCTCTTGAAAACATGCTTCTCAGATACACAAATTCTTCAACTTGTTCGAAACATTCGTTATTTGCATTTATTATGCAGTCAGTAACCTCAATTCTCCTTTCAAATACCATCACTTTTGACCTCCTTCCGTTCATCACCAATTCGTTTTCCCGGCGAACATCATACCTTCTAGAGACTATCTGTAGCAAATCATCCTTACTGCTTGCTAACAGAACTGCATCATCAGCATATAACAAGCAGTTTACTGAAAAGTTATCCATTTTTGCTCCAATACCCATACATTCTATCTCTTCCATACAGTTGTCCATGTATAGATTAAACAACCATGGTGACATTACACATCCCTGTTTCACGCCTTTTGAGATTGCAACCAAGATTTGAATCCCCCATTAACTCGTACACACGCTGAACTTTCATTATAGAGAGATGTACTCGTAAATATTTTATTACAATTCATTTATTTAAATATAACATATACATTACAAACATATATTCAATACGTACATATTATTAAAAAGAAAAAAAATACACGAAAGAGACTCATGTCAAAGTAGTAGGAGAATCCTGCTCCGGAAAACTCCTTCGGATACATGGAACAGATCAATATCCAGAGCGATATTGTTCAGCATAGCAGTAGCCCTTCCAACAGGCATAACCATAGGCAGGTTGGTCCTGAATATCGGAATATGAAACAATCTGAGCTGACGCTGTCTTATTATCAGGAACATACAAACCAATGCTCATCATAATCTCAGAATTATCGATCATACCGCACAACAATCGATAAAAATGTGTAGTCAAATACACATTCCTTCTAGTCTCTGAACTGTTGTAGCCAAGCATACCCTGGAGGAACTCGGTCGGGTAGAGCCAAGTATAATACCCGCACTCTCTTATGTAGAGATATCTCAGAAACTTCTTTTGGATTTTCTCTATCATAAGAGAGTACTTCAGTTCATGTGGCCCCCAAATCATCGAGCCACTCTCGAGTCTACTTCGCACCAAGGAGTTGTAAAGAGTTCTCAGTACGCGGGTATTTTCGAAAACCCTGGCAGTACTCAGAACAAATCCTAACATCTTCAATGCATTACCACTGATTGTCTCTATGTGTTCATGAAATGTCAGGGTGCTCACAAATCTAACGCCCAGATCCTTAACATTCGATGTTCATATTAGATTCTGGTCATTCATTTTGTAGCGAAAAAAAAGAGTTTTTTGTATGTAAATTATTAGTTGCTATTTGCCAACTCTCAATAACGTAAGCTAAAGTGTTTATTTAGTTGTTATTTTAGAATATCAATTACTGGTACTATAAGGTACATAATAAGGTAATTGTGATTAGGTTTCATTTAGAACTATGTTTTTTATTAACCTATGTCTAGAATTCTTAGGTCTGCCAACAAACATACCAGTCTTGATTTATTTGATAACAAGTTGTCTTCTTTCATAAGATCACTGAATCAAACTCAATTGTAAACACCTCTCTCTTGCTTCCACTCCCCACTAAGTCTACTATATACCATTGTTTCTTTCTACTTTCTTTTATAATAATTTTCTATGTATACATTTGTCCTTAAAAATACCCACTGGGCGTATATTTAAATAAATAAATAAATTTCCCATTGAAAGAAATTAAGATTTTCGATTTTTTTTACTATTAAAAAAATTTTTTTTTTTTGTAACGTATTAAATTGTATTTATTATAGACTAAAATGTTAATGACTTTGACAATTTGAAATATATAGAGTTAAGATAAATGTGGACAATACTGGAAGTGAATTTAGCCACGCACAAATGGATGGTTCTACAAAATGAATTAAATGTCTGTTACGATGTTGTGGACAGGTGAGCAAACGGCGATGATCGAAAAACGTCTAGGCGCTCTCATTTGGCGGAAGCTGGTTAAGTTTACGCGGTGCATTTGTTAACCTAGACGACCTTGCGTTGTTAAACTGCATTGTTTGTAGTCCATGGTATATAAAAACAGTGTTTTTAGTAGGCTCGGCGCTATTTTGTCAGCTCCTAATTGACGTTTCTTCACCATTCTTTTGTGGGTTCTTTTCATTTCCAGAATCTCTTTCATTTCTTCTTTGTCTTCCTCCGATTGATTAAGTCTCAGTACCAGGGCCCGCCTTCCATCGGACATGGGCAGCGAGTAGTTCAGCAATTTCTTCAACCTCTCGGCTGGAGCCACTCCTCTCTCCACGACCAACACTATGCGAGCCCACTGCCTCTGACACTCGTTGCGGGTTTCGGCAATCTTCTGGTACGTGTTACCCGTCATGGCGATCAGCATGTTGACCAGTAAAATGGCCACTGTCACCATGTAGATAACAAACATCAATTTAGCCTCGATTTCGTAGTCGGTTCTCTCAGAGACACCATAATAGTCTCCAAAGGATGTTAGTGACATCAGAAACATATCCATAATGCTCTCCATCGGGCTCGGCATTGGGTTGGTTATGGAGTCATCTATTCCCTCGGGCGTGTTTGGATTGTCAAATGATAGAAATATTATGTAGTACGCTTGAGAGAATCCCATGACGAACACTAAATAAATACACAAAAATCTGAGTAGGTCTCCCATAACCATGCGGTAAATCATCACGACGAAAGGTCCCACAGTTTTAAATCTCATTGCATACGCGTGTTTCAGGGCCAGACCGCGAAACTTCAAAGATACATTCCTCATGGTAATTTTTTTCCAAAAACACCATTTCGTGATTTTTTTATAATTTCAAAATGGAGTAAATCCTTAATTTATCGGATTAGCATCCCTTCCACAAACCCCTCCCCTACCCTAACCAGCCGCTTCCCTTGTCCGCGTCCGGTACGTTTCGCAAATTATTTAGGATTTCGAAGACTTTAATGAAACGGACACCAATACGTACAATGAAATAGACACCAATAAGTACAGTGAAACGGGCGTAGTTTATGTATTTTTTGTCTCCGTTTTAAGAGCATATTTTTGTAGTGTAAATTATACAATACATGCTATTTTTTACTTAAATCATTACAGACCACGAGTTCGGAACAAAAAATGGGAAAGGACCACAGATATATTCAATTACTCCGTTCGTTGGTCCTATCAATTGAATAGATAAAACATATCTAATTTAATTTATATACATTAATAACAGAGTAATTGAGTGAGCGTTTAGAGAAGTATTTGAAAAAAAGAGTCAATTAGAGCTACTGAATTATCTGAAGATATAATAAAAAAGGGAATGCTAACATATTCCTAATTCGGGTTCATAAACGCATTAGGTGGCATATTGCCACCTGCTTTTATTTTCTTGAGTGTTCACTTTAAGATTGTGATAGTCTCAAAAAAACCTCGGGAAGCTCATGAAGTCACCAATAAACTTGACAAATTAGAAATTCTCAAAATTAATAGATTAAAAAAAAAACCCGTCGTAGAATTACGTAATGAACAGATAGCACACGTGTATTCTCCATTACTTTACCCATTGTAATATATTTTTACTAATGACTTTTTACCCTTTGTGTTTCAGAAATCATAATTGACAAAAATCACACTCACGAAGAATGGGGCACTAAAAATAAAATACTTAAACTCATTAAAATAGCATTAGATCGACTCATTAGTTAACCAAGAAAAATTTGATAATGATCCTTAAGATAAAAATAACTTTATTTAATTTACTTTCATATAATTTTGAATTATCTATCCTTACCTATATTTTGTATAAATACATTGAACTCCTTAATAAAGATACCAGTCATGAAGATGTCGCGAAAGCGATGAAACCGGTCACTGGATAGTCCAAATTTGTCGATTTAAGTATCACTCGTCTTTTATTTATACAATAAATATAATTTAATTATAATCTAAAGGAATTTTTGTGAATTTTGGTGAAGTCTGGCTGACTATACAACCTAAAATATGCATTTTGCAACACCCAGATCGAATTAATACTGAATGAAACCTCACACAAACTGTGAATGTATGATGTAACATTAATTTTCATGACATTTTGACATCATTGAATTTTCAAAAGGTGATTAAAAATTCGATTGATTAATTATTTTGTGTTTTAAGCAAAACACAAAATTGACCTTCCTGAACTAACACCAATATGTATTTTTTTTTTAAATTGTGGACTGGCTGTTTTCTGCATAACTACCTTTAATTGTTCTTCGACGGGTAGAAGCATTTTTACTGTCAAACCTATGGACGTATCTCTACGTTTATTTTTATATTTTCCATTTTTTATGTCTTTATTTTCTTAAATATGTTTATAATTTTATAAATTCTATTCACACTACGTAAAAAAAATAATTGAACGGGAAAAAAAAAAGAATATTATTTATGTTTAAATTTGTTGCAACGAGGGAAAACATTTTTGAGAAGGGAATATGGGAGTCTAGGCATTTACAGGGCTTATGACCTGTCATTTGCTGGTTTAAGTGGCCACTTTACTATTAAACTAGCCAATGACAGGTCACAAGCCCTGTATTTTCTCTTCTCAAAAATGTTTTCCCTCTCTGTTGCAACAAATTTAAATATGAACAACTACTTAGGGAGAAAATCCAGCCAGTCTGCAAGCATTTGGACGCACTCAAAACATTGTTAAATATTATTCACAAAAATATTTATTAGTGTCCACTTCATTGTATCCTATGTCCGTTTCATGAGACCGTGTTCATAAAACGGACATTTTCCAATCATCTTTTTTTTACTATGTCAAATGTCTTTATTTCGGATTTTTTCAACCTGCATTTAGAGGAATACTGTAAACATCATTTGCATTGTTTTACCAATATTTGTTGAAAATAAACAAAGCATCTTGTTTGTCTATTTCACGCACTTAAGTCAGCAATATTACTTTGTAAATACAAAACGTATTATTTTATAAGTTTAAGTACCTAAATCAATATAATTTGTAGCACGCAAAACGAATAAAATTTTTGCTCACGCATTTCTCTAATAATTGTGAGTTAATTGGGTTTTTAAGTATTGCTATTTTACTGCAGTTAGCAATCGAGATTGATATAATTGTAACCGAACATGATACACACATTGTTCTGAAACTTTTAAATATAAACAAACTTTATAAATACAACTATTTGTATAAATAGTATGTTCAGCAAACATTTAGACATACTCAATATATATTTTAAATATATTAATGAATTCTCAGAACGCAAATATTTATTTTTATGAAAACAGTACATCGTTTTTGCAAAAAATATTATTTTGAGTCAATCAATATACAGGTGTTCTTCAAATCATGTCACATCCGAAACCACGATAGTCAGTATGGGCAAGAGGGCATAGCATATTAAAAAAAATATTTAGAAAGAACAATTTTTTTTAAAAGAAAATATTAAAAAAAAAATGGTTGCGCACTTCTGCAGGAGAGAAGCGAGGGGGGCGCCGCCGCGCAGTTGACGGTATATTAGACTCCCCCCTCCCCCCTCCTCGTTTCTCCCTGCAGAAGTAAGCAACCATTTGTTTATTTTTGTAAATTTTATTCGTTCTAAAAATTAATTTTAATGTGCCTATATGTCTTCTTGCTCATACTGATCATCGTGATTTCGGATGTGACAGGGTTTAAAGAACACCTTGTATATCCGTTTTTGGTGGAGATTTCTAAAGTACCCTTTCTAAATACCCTCATTTGTTCATTTAGTCAACATAGTTAGGTCATTGTTTATGTCTTTGTTAGTTGATGCGTCAAATTGATTTTCGGAAAATAGTCCTATGTCGTCAGCATACATAATTATTTTTCCTAAAAAATTGTACAATGATATGTCATTAAAATATAATGCATAACAGAGGACTCAAAATCGACCCACGTGGTACACAAAAATTAACTTTTTGTTTTTGACTTTTTTCTTCGTTTCTAGTTATTAATTGATTTTAGAAGCCAGTGTATAAAATTGAGAAGATCTGGTGTAAATAACCTCAGATTGGAAAGAACTTATTTGAAACGTTTTCACGCAACACGCCAGCGATTTTCAGTAAAGGTGTAGTTTTTTACGGAAACTCGTGGAAAGAATCACGCACGTTGTGAGTACAGCCATTATGCGTCGAAATATTATTTCAGGGTCGCCTGTAGTCATTCATTGCGTCACTTTTTTTACGAAACACGTGTGAGGTAAAAAATATAATGAAGTAATGACCATCAATCTCAGCAACGTAATTTTACTAATTATTTTTAAAAAAAATAACTGTTGCAATGCGTTGCTTAAAAAATGCTACATTTTTAAAAACTTTAATTTCGTTGTTAATATTTTTGTTTTATTTTATTAGTACTTAGCCCCTTACTGCATGTTTATTTTTTTTCGGTTTAAAAAAAACGTATGTTAGCTTTTTTGAAAATAAAGAAAAAATACAATTTTATGCATCAAGCCGGATATGGCTCTATTTGCGGTGAGGGGTTTAAATTTAATGAGAAAAATCCCTGCAAAAAAACTGCGTTTGCAATTTAGCGGGAATTCAAATAAGTGATAATTCTCCTTTTCGTACCGAGCGGTGCGTAGGGCACTGCATTGTTACTCTAACTCTAGATTCTCTAGATCATTTTTGTTACATAGAAGTTAAGGTGACTACTCTTACGCTATAGGTGTCAGTCAAGAAACATTGAGGTATTGCAGTGTAGAACCATAATAAAAACAATATTTTACGCCCTAACTACGAGGAATCGAATCCAGAACCTCAAAAATGGTAAGTAAATGCGCCAATCACCACACAACGAGGAGGACTTATCTTAACTCGGTTACGTTTTTCAGGATTTTTACCTCAGATCAGCCATCGAGTCAAAAACACTCGTGCAGGGTCTGATTCTATTTCACACACAGAACTGGATTCTTCATCCGCCTGGATAAAGGTATTCAAATAAGTCATCATCATCATCAGTAGAGCTGTTGGGGGCCCTGGCCTCCTCCAGAATTTGTCTCCATTCCTCCCTGCACAGCGGCTCTTCTCCAGTTCGTCAAGCTTATTATTGCTCTCACGCATATTCAAATAAGTGCCTACATGATATTGTAAACATGAAACATTTAATCAAAAGATTATTTATTTCTATTGACGCATCTATCGATCAAGCTATGTCATCATCATCATCAGCCTTCTCGTGTCCAATCGTAAAGATAAACCACCTTGCTGGCACTTCTTCTGCCTGGGTCTCCATTTAAGGACTTTTTTGATCAATGTAGAGTTTGTGGTTCTAGCTTTATGACCAGCCCAGCTCCATTTCTGGACCACATCGATGACCTTAAATTTTGCTCTTATCTATGTAGGTATTAGTTTTTCTGTCTATTAAGAGGATATGCGGTGGTGGACAATTTCGATGAATAGGTATTTCAATTTTTTTTTTCTGTCACTCTCTCGCAAATGCCTTTCCGATACTGTGCGAAAAAGACAACCGCTTGTCGGACTAATTATACCTAAAAAAATCGATAAAATTGACGTTTCGTTGTCACGTTTTCCACACGCCAAAACAGAACCGATTTTGTTGTTTTTTATTTTGGAAAAAAAATCGGAATCGAATTCGCTCTTTCCATGATAAGTCCGTTTTTAAAAATTATTTTTCATATTTGAATACCGTCCGTCCGAACACAGCAGATAAAATTAAGTTCTTTTATGGGTTTTCAGATGGTCCAGTTCCTCTAAGAAACGATTTATCAAAAAAGTAAAACAATAGAGACACGCTAATAGTAAATATCCATAGTGTTTAAAAAAATCACTGCTCTAGTGCTATAACCAAGGAAGAAAATAGGGGAATACGTTATATGAAGAAAAGCCAGACCGCGATTCCTCTTAGCAAAATGCCCAGCATCTTTTAGTTGTTTTCGATGTAAAATTTCTGTATAAAATATTAAACTATAAAGTAGACACTAACCTCTTAAATAAAATACAAATAAATGCGGGATTGAGAACACTCAGCCGTCGGGAAATATTTAAACTGCCTTTTTTTAAAAATAATGCTACATACCACACACCTATGGCCCGCATGTGTCGGGAATATAATATATACTGCCGAAACAATAAAATTGTCATTTTTCATAATACTCTCGACTTTTGCGAATAATCTCTTAGGAATAAATCTTATTTAATAAGTACACACGTACAACTTATTTTTTATTTCATCATATTATGTATAGAAAAATATTCACAAATATGTATTACATCTTAATACATTAATCTATTTTGTGCAATTCTATAATTGAAGATATATATGCACGTAAAATTGTATCGACGAATGCTTTCAAATTGTAAGTTTTCGAGTATGTATCTTTGTTGAATTACCTAATAAAATAAAATAAAATAAGTAGCATTTAATAAAAAAAATAGTATGTAAATGCATGTTCAAAAACATGTTTTTTAATTGAAATAAAAAAAAAATCATATTTTCATAATTAAATTGAAAATAACTAACACTTTAATACGGTGTTATACTAAAGGGTAGCATAGCAATGTTTTATTGATGTTTGCCGCCCTTACATTCGTCAGTTTCGGTTCCCTTGCCCTGATTTCCAAACGCCTCCAGTTCAAATAGGTAACACATACTCCCCCTGCACGTCAGGTCAGTAATTTAAAAGCAATTAAGACTAGTAACTAGGGGTTGAATAAGTTATTATCCAGATAACCTGGTGCCGGTTCACCGCAGAGTATCACTCCTCGCTAGAGTCTGAATGGCTTTATGCCAGTTATACCCAGAATAGATCGGCCTTACGATCACGTAACTATTCAGCGTCACAGTTAATTGCATGAAAACAACATACATGCCTTATTCCTCAGCATAAATAAACAGAACTAATTTAATTTATCGTGTCCGTCTCCATTTCTTTGTGTGAAATAGAAACATAATAAATTGGGCTAATATTTTCGAGTCGATGGCTAAGATATTCTAAGGTAAAAACCCCGATAAATTAATATATTAATTTTTAAACTAATAATTTAGGGATGTCTGACCAATAAACTGGACTAAAGGGGTAAAGGTTAAATAAGGTCAAATAGGCAATTTTTGCGTTTTCGTCAAAATGGGCAAAACGTGTTGTTACTATTTTGTCCATTTGGAGGATAACCCAAGAATTTTTTTTACTTTAAACTTTTTAAAACTATTTTTTTGGTGCAACTACCCACCCCATCGAGAAATCTGTATTAGTTAGTAGATTTCAATATTACACGAATATATTCAATTTTCTGTGTCCGGGTGGGTGAAGAATACAGTTTTGTGAGGGAAATATAACAGTAACCTTGTATTAGTGTTTTCGGGTCGATGCCGATGGTTGCATTATCATCATTCCATGTTCGCTCCCTAGTTGAAACATATGGTGTCCACGAAGATCCTCTAGGCATCTCTGTCGGCTGCCAGTTCCTGTGCATCCCCCTAAGTCAGGTTCACGTCCCATAGTTCCGACATGAGCTGCTGACGAATCGTCAGCAGTGGACGTCCATGACGTCGATAACTTAATCCTTGTAAAGTAGGCAAGCGTGGTTAAAGCTCTCAGGAGGCATCCGCAGTACATGGCCAAGCCAACCGTATCGCCTCCGCTTGATGACAGCTGTCACCGGTGTTTGCTGCGTCAGTTCTTTTATTGCTTTATTCCGGAAAAAGTCCATCCACCGCACACCCAAGATTCTTGTGAGACACCTATTCTCAAAACTCAGTATTTTGCTGTTTTGGGTCCTAGTGAGGTGCCACGATTTGCATCCATAGAGTAGAATAGGCGTTATGCAGGCGTTATATAGACGGCATTTGGTTTTCACCGACAATCTCTAGATAGCCTTCATACTGTTGAATGTGACGTCCCAGTTTTTTTTGAAAGCCGTCATTTTACGTAACATATACTCCCAGGGCTGGTATTCCAAACGCTCTCGTGGCCGTATTATCTCGTGTATTTACATACAAAATACACGACAAACTGTTTTCTCTTGCCACGAGAGTGGTTCGGATTAGCACCCCAGATATTTGAAACTCTCAACCCTTTCGATGCCTTAGTTTGATAGTCAGGGGATTTTGGGCTTAAATGAAGTGTTACACAGTACATGGGTTTTTGCAATATTGGCAATATAAATTCTTATGTCGAAGGCTGCTCTCAAGTCAAAATCCTGATTAAGAAATCTAGTGGAGATAAATCCGCCTTAATTTTTGAGGTTCTAAATTTGATTCCTGTCGGGAGAACGTGAAATACTTGTTTTAAATGGTGCTCTACACTACAATATTTCAGTGATCCTGCACTGGCATTTGAAGTGTAAGACTAATCACCTTACCTTCCATGTTAAAAATGGTCTAAATGAATATTTTGTAATCTATAGTACTGTAAAATTTGCATTTGTGTATCTTAGTTTTTATAAATGAAATAAACATAATGAATTATTCATAGATTGAAAAAAAAAAAAAAAGGCGAGATACCTTCCATGTAACAAAAATGGTCTAGATTATAGATACACTGTTGTTGGAATTTTATTTTTTAAAATTTTTTATTTAATGCACAAAATACACAATTTTACATAGAGACAATTATATGTTTTTTATGCCCCGACTTGTTAGAAAATTCCGTGTTAAGTCGGGACTCTTCGATATATTAAAACAATATACAGGTAATCAAAACAATATGCAAAATAATCAAAACAATATACAAAATAATAATCGAGAAATATACAAAAAAATATGTGGAAAATAAAAATAATAAAAATTTATAATACATGTCGAAAATGGAATCAAAAGTTATATAATGATACGTATGACAGTGATGACATACACATATACGATATACGTATATGGATAATAATGAAAACAGCAGCGATGTTATGTTATGCATTTATTCCTGAAGCAATCTCATACAGTGGTCTCTACCCCTCGATACAATCCAATTATGGATCTTCATCTTAAATATAGACGTTGTTTTGGAGAACTTAATATGTTCATCCAAGACGTTGAACACTCTTGGAGCTATATATGAAAAGTGTCTGCGAGCAAACATCGTACGCGTTCTCGGTATTAAGAAGTTTAGGTTACGCGAAAACCTCGTGCGGGCATTCTGATGAGACCTCCTTCCGTAGTCGCCTGACCAGAAAATTGTCAAAACATTCTTGATATAGATTTGACGAATATCAAGAACTTTTAACAATTGAAATAATGGTTCGGATGGGTAGGTCGGAGGGCACCGAAACATAACTCTAAGAATAAGTTTTTGCGTCTTGATTAGGGGGTTCATGACTATTGTCGAGCAACCTCCCCAGCCAATTATGCCATAAGCATCCACCGATTGGAAAAGCGCAAAGTAGACATTTTTAAGAGTGCTAACGTCCAGGATGTTTCTGAGTGAGCTAAAGACATGACACAGTTTTCTTAATCTAGATACCAGGGACTGAACCTGTGTCTCCCATCGCAAATTTCTGTCAATTACAATGCTTAGATATTTTATATTATCAACTGGTTTCAATAATTGGCACGAATTTCTAGAGTTTATATGAAGCTTTAAACTGGCTTCAGGTGGTGACCCATCTCTTATACTAAATGTAAGATATTTTGTTTTATCCACATTCAGCGTTAACAGATTGTCATCCAGCTAGTTTTTGACACTTCTCATACCACAATTTGATTTTTGAAACACAGAGTTCCAGTCACTAGCCTCAAACAAAACAACTATGTCATCAGCAAACGCTATTGTTTTTCCACCATCACTCAAATCACACAAAGAGTTTATATATAGGAGGGAGAGAACAGGTCCCAAGACACTTCCTTGTGGAACTCTATAAAGGATATTGGAACCCTCACTTCGTTCAATTCCCTGTGGTGTTTGAAGTATTGTTGATTGTGACCTAAAAGTAACAAAATTCTCTAGCCACATAAGCGCCTTTTCTCTGATACCAGTGTGTCTGAGTTTTTTTTACAAGTAATAAATGAGACACAGTATCAAAAGCCTTGGTGAGATCTAGAAATATTGCGATGACTCTTTTACCACTATCAAGACCTTGAGTGATTTTAAGAATGACAGCAGCTATAGCGTCGGCAGTGCCTCTGCCCTCCCGGAAGCCATATTGGTTCTCCGACAGCAAACCATTTTTTTCAAGAAAGACAAGGAGTCTAGTTTTAACAATCCTTTCGAAGATTTTCGATACAACACTCAAGAGAGATATGGGACGATAATTTGAAATATATGTTTTTTCACCTGCTTTGTAGATAAGATAGGGACTATTGTCGCTTCTTTTAGGCAAGTTGGGAAACATCCAGATTTGAGACTGCTGTTGATGATGTGCGTAAGAGGCACACTTATATAGAGTTTTACTTGTTTCAGTATTTTGGTTGAGATCCTATCTTTTCCCGAACAACATGTGAGATGATATGGTATCTATTACCTCCCGAGTGGTTGTGGGTTGAAAATCTTCCAAGAGATTGGAGATGGCAGATGATGAGTTATCAATTTTTCGTGCGAGTTCAGCTTCTGTACTTGTAGAGTTTTTTAGAATATTTGATGCTAGTGTGGAGCCCACGGAAGAAAAATACTCATTAAAGTGATTTGCCATTTCAAGAAAGTTATCATTTACATTTGTCATTCTGCCATTTATGTCAACGTGTTGTATTGACGAGCTACATTTACTGGTATGAGAAATTTCTTTTATTATATTCCAAATCTGTTTGTTATTATTACCGGCTTTGGAAATTTCATTTTTGTAATACTTTTATTTAGTGCTAATGATAATTTTTTTGCAAGTATTTCTAAAATTTTTGTAGTAATGAATGGAAACATAATCTGTTGGATTTTTTTTACAAAATCTGTGCAGTTTGTTTCGTTTACGTAAACATTTAAGTATTCCAGTTGTTATCCATGGTTTTAGTAGTGCTTTTAGATGTTCTACAATTAATGTATGATGGTGAGTTTTCAACATGTTCACGTAATGTATTAATAAATGAAAGACAGGAACGATGTGCGTTAGTACTTTCTAGAGTGGAAATCCATTTTTCTTGTGATACTAGATTACACAGAACTTTGTAATCAATTGTTTTCTTAATAGAGGATTTAGAAGAGACTTTTATAGATTTTTTAGGGGATAAGGATGCAATAATTGCATAGTGATCAGTTAAATCGCATTTGTATATAAACGTACAAAGACTATTCTTAGATTTAACAAAGACGTGACAGGTAGACAAAGTTCCCACTTCGCGAGTGGGGACATTTACAGAAGGAGAGAGACCATGCATAGTAAGTAAATTTAAATAATCATTTGCTCTGGGATGCATATTATTAATTATATTTATATTGATGTCTCCCACCACAATTACATTTTCAGTGGTTGTGTTGGTAATGAGAATATTATTCAACGCTTCTATAAAATGTCTTACATCTGATGTGCTAGGGGATCTATATATAGCAAATATTTTATTCGAGTTGTATAGGTCACTTTCTAGGCAGTTTGATTTGACGATAGAGATTTCATTTATGGAACAAGTTATGCCATTTCCATCATTTTGTGAGTTGTTCTTTTGCGTGTAGTGATGAGTGTATTTATTTAATTGTTTGGGTATAAGTTATCTCCAATCCAACACTCGAACTAATTTTGCGAACGAATTTTTTCAACAATGCTTAAGTATGTCCAAATACTTGCAGACTGGCTGGATTTCCTTCCTAGGGAGTTATTCATATTTAAATTTATTTCAACGGAGATGGAAAACATTATTGAGAAGTGTAGGCATTTACAGGGCTTATGACCTGTCATTGGCTGGTTTAAGAGGCCATTTTACACACTGTGTAATATTCACCATTCTGCCCATGTTTGAACATCCACATTTCTTCAACTCTTCCATCTGTTGACTTTTGTGAAGTAAAAGAGCTGAAACCTTTATCACGTAGGTGAGATTCATCCGGTTGAACCAAATCACCTACTAGGCAACGCTTGAAAACAATTTTCCATCTTTTTAAAAATGAATGCTTTAGTATTACCAAAAATTCGATAAAAATAAATAAATGGGTAGAAGTTATAAGGAATTTAAGGAAAGAATCTGATTGAGATCCACAAAAAACAATTGTTGTTTGTAAATATTCAAAAACAAACTTTTTTTATTCACAAAAAAACAACATCTTACCATTTTTTATGCAAATGCATTCTCCTCGAATGCAACCCTGGTAGATTGATGAATAAAACATTTATGCTCCTAATTTCTTTTTTACATATTCGATTAAAGATTCTATATCTATATTTCTCTGAAAACCGCATGTAAATCGGTTAAGCCGTTTAGGAGGAGTACGGTGACATCACACGTACAGATGTAGGTGCATATAATAATATGTTTGCATAATGTGTACGTTTATTTTAAACCAGCGCAGCACAGCGTATGGGTATTGTCATACCTACCTTGATTATTATTGACAATACAGCGCATGCACTGCATTTTGTGGTTACCGACTGTACTCGTATTATATGCGACTCGTTGCACATTATTCATTCAATATGCACCAATTAAATTTTAAAAGAAAATGCTTAATTCAGAAAAAGGTTTTAAAATTTACCATACTTTTTAAAAATACAACCAAAGCATCATAACATTACCTTAGAAAAATATTTTTAAAAAGGTTTCGAAAGGAGGTATTTTTTATATTTTTTATTATTATTGTTATAATTATTATTGTTCTTTACATAGGATTCATCGAACCTCTTATAATCGTCAATCAAATATAAATCAATAATTAGTAAATTTAACCTATAAAACAAATAAATTTGAATCAACAACACAATTCAAATCAACAAACTAAAATCAATAAATTGAAATCAATAAACACGAATCTAATGCCAAGCTGTCTTGTCCTGCAAATATTCTTCGACTCTACAGTAGCTCTTTCCAAACAACCTGCGTTTGACAAAATCTTTAGACTTTTTTGTTGGCAAAGCCTGAATTTCAAGAGGTACCTTGTTGTACAATCATATTCAGTTTGAGGCAAAATAATCATTAATTTTTTGCAGTCTAGTACTGGGCACAACTGGCATATCTTTATTTCTAGTGTTGAACCTATGGAAATCTCTGTTTTTCCTCAAATCAACAATATTTTTATGTACATACATCAAGTTTTCATAGATATATTGACATGTGACTGTCAATATATTGATTTTTTAAAACTTATCTCTAAGCTTTATTTTCTTTAATAGTCAAACCTCCTGACAAGTTCATTTCTATACCCTTTTCAATATAAATACACGTTTTAAATTACATTTTTTTTTCTTACGCACCCACTTTCATTTATTCACATACACACCCTCTCATATACACCCTCACACATCCTTACACATACATTTACGGACAAACACATGAATACAAACGTTGCATACATACAATCTTGTTAACTGTTTTCTCATATATTATTAGATTTACAGTGGATTTTTTCGATTGGTTCTAGTATTGTCAATATATTTCTACTTATTTTATATGTGATAGCTGTAAAAATCCCGAATAAAATAAAAATAAAAAATAATAAAAAACAAACTTAAATGAAAACTCCTTGTGATTAAAATATTGACAGAAAAACTTTGATGATGAAAAACACATTTTTTAAGGTAAGGCATGAATGGTTGAATATATATACTGAAATAGCTCCAGAATGAAAATCATTAAGGATCACTCGATCACAGTCCTAAACTCGCACGAAGGGCGTATACGTCAATTAACAAAAAAAGGTTTCACAAAACGGAAAATTTTCTAAACTGTATTTTGTTTCATTAAAAAAAACAAATGGGCACTAGCGCTTTACAATACAAACACAAGTCGTTTTTAAGAAAGAAAAAAAATTTTAATGCTTCAAGGTACAGAACGCCACCTCTCGTGACTAAACCCAAGGAATGTTGATTTACTGAAAGTTATATGAATCAGTAAACGAAAACCTAGCTTACTAGTTTTTCAGAATACATATTGGCGCTGTATTATTTTTTCAATGAGTTTTTAATTTGACGAATATTTATTGTTATTGGTAGCATCAGATTGAAACAAAAAGGGGGAAATATTAAGGTCGGGTAATAAAACTATCGCTACCCTGCGCTGCTTGGATTTGTGAATACACGTAGTATATTATATGGTTGGAAAACAACAAGCATTGAACTAAATTTCATTTAAAAAAAATATATATCATTGCAAAAAAACGTCGAAAAACTGCGCTTACTGAAGCAGAAGACTGCATGATCATCTTAAATCAATAATAAAGTATGCATATTATATTTTCATTACATTAATTGTAATTAATCTATTACATTAATTTAATTATACATTGATTAACAAACATTAAATATGTATAAAATGTTCAAAATGCACTTGTCAAATTGATTGCTCCCAATTATGTATACAATCAGAGACATAATACTCTATTCATGTATAATAAATGAAATGTTTTACCAGTTAAGGGTATTTTATGGAGCAAAATTATTATCCAACAGATGTTTAGCTCGATATATAAAAATAAATAAGAACACAGCTATCTAACAAGATTTATACATGTTGATGGCCTAGTTGTATTAAAATTTAAAAACAAATATGGACAACGTACGTTGGATTATACTGTTCCAAAAATATTTAATATGTTGCCACTTGACATGAAAACATGTCATAATAAAAATAAAATTATGTTTTTATTACGAAAGTAGTTAGTAGACAGAACGTTCCTATATTGATTTTTTATTTATGTAAAACATTTTTTATCTAACATTTTTTATCTCTTATTGAATACATTTTTGTTGTTTTCTTAGGTTTCCCTTTTCTTTCCTATTTTATTTACATTTTTTAGATCTTAATTTTAATAGGTACTTTAAATTTTCTTATTTTTTTTATTTTTTCTGTAGATATGAATTGAAATTTTCGATTTACTTTGTTTTATTTTTTATCGTGTTTTGATTACATTTATGAGCACACACTATTTAAATATGTGTCTATATTTTTTTCCTTTATTAAAAACATATTCAATTAAATGGCTATTCTTTAATTTTAATTGTATTATTTTACTCCATTTTCTTACTTTAAAAAAAAAAATTTCTTTAAACCATTTTTATCTGGTTTTGTTGAGTTTTTTTCTCCTTAAAAATATTTTTCAAAGCATCAAAAACAAAATAATATATGTTCATTATTTTACACGTATAAAGTATAATGTATGTACTCTTTTGTTTGATTATTAATTAAAACTAATGTCTGAACACACGATGACAAACTATTATTTAATAGTTTATCGGGACAAAATACATTTTAATACTTTGTTTTCTTTATAATGTAATATTGTAATAATTTATATATTTTATTGAATAAAGACTATGAAAAAAAATATATGTAAGATGTTTTGTTTTTCAATATATTGAGTTTCTCTTCTGCCATTTTTTCTAAAAGCTTTCAGATTCATGATTTTCCAGTCATGATTGGCAAGTCAAGTCTTTTTTAAAATTATATTGCCAAAATGTACACCACGGATTGTCTATTTTTCACTGATTGAGTAAGGGATGGAATATAATCATGGGGCCATTCAACCAGAACTAATATTTAAATGATGCAGGATCTACAGTATTCCTTTATTAAGAAAGTTGTACCACTAGAATTATTAAATCAGAGAGATCCCAAAAGACTCCTTTACAAATCACTCAAAACTCTGCGAGTTCAAGGAATTATGTGGTTCTGCATCATTTTAGAGCGGTATAAATAAAAAAAAATTAATGTATCAAAATCACAATCAGAACATTCGCTTTAAATATGGTTTAGTGATCCCTAAAATTAGTAATAAATATGGCATTAGAACATTGAATTATATTGTACCTGACATTTTTAATTTAATTCCTACTGACTTTAGATTTCATAATATATGTAATAAAAAAAAAAGAAATTAGCTTCTTAATCAAGAGTTTTTATATTAATGTTCTATTAATAATGTGTTCAAATTTGATTTATAGGTATATTATTTTTTTCATACCATATTTGTTTTTTTAATTATTTTTTTCTTTTTTTGATTGAGCGGATACAGTCTAACTACAGCTCCTTATTTCGACTGTAATTGTTTATGTAAAGTTATTCATTTTTAACTAGGATTTAACTTTCTACTTTACACACGCATCCCCACACAAAAAAAAACTCGCACACATGCACTTCTATGAATTATATCTAACTGAACTGGATTTTTATAATTGTATTTATGTGGAAAACTGATTTGGCTTTATTTTATGTTTTTTTTTTTTTAATGTTGTGTATATTTTTTTGTATTGCTGTTGTTTTTCTGAATAAACAAAATTAAAATTAAAAATTTATATTTATGTAGGTAAACTTCACCAACAAGCCACAAAAAGTGGCTTGGTGAGGTTTTTGTATTTTTTTTTTTTTGTTTATTTTCATACATTAGTTTATTGTAAAATATTTGAGACAATAAGTCTTAACTCCATGGGACTAAAAGTAATGTGTTAAAATGGGACAAGCAATTATATAACACAGACACATGAGTATATTACGACAAATATAGGATTAGAAACATAAAAAAATATCTTGAAAAACAAATACGAGTATCACTATGGTAAAAAGTAAACTCAAGCATTTGGAAAATCATCAAGGAGTTTCCTACTCAAATCCCTCCCACTAAGAAATATCCAGTCCTTAACTCCTTTCTTAAAAATAGGTATTCATTAGGTGCATTTATTTTTTATGTAGCTTAATTTTTATTCATGTATACTTTTACAATGAAATAAATATTTAAAAATAAAATTAAGAAAAGCTTTAACTGGCATTTTTTCATATAAAAATATTGCATTAAGTGCGTTGTTTATTTCCAAATCTAAATTGATTCATTGAATCATTTGAATATGACAGAATAACTCCTAAATCGCGTTCCATTGGGTCAGATTAATTAGTGCAAGCCACGTCAAATCATGTCATATTAAGGTATTCGTGTTGCCAGTACAAAGTTGGCAGGTAGGGGTGAAGTTTTGTTGCAAATATCTCATCTGTATCATTCAATTAACTAGTTTAGCTATCCCATGACATGACTTCTCCTAATTAGAGAGTACTGCGTACTGCCAGGGTTTTGGCAATACGCGAGTAGACTTGAGAGTGATCCGATGATTTGGAGAACGTGCGAGTTGAAGTACTCTCTAATGGCAGAGAGGGTTTAAAATATATTTCTTAAAATTCTCTCCATTAGGAAGTGCGGATATTATCCATGGCTCTATTCCAATGAGTTTTCTTTGGTATGCTTGGTTACAGCAGTTTAAAGACCATGGCCGCAATCACAAACGCGATCTTCGTCGGTACATACCGAGACGGAATATTTAACTTTTCTACTATTTGTACCTTCCTTGGTGTGGGAAATATCGATCTACTGGCATGTCGATATGCGTTTTAATTTCACAGATATCATATGACCGAATTCAACCAATAAGTGACGCTAAAACATTATTCGCGTTCCAAAAAAAAAAATACTGTTTTAAAAATTAAAGTTTTTCTCGGTCGTATTTTAAGGACTTCTGTTATCACATTTTAGGCTTTTTATCAAAAGTGTTCACTTTTAAACGATTAAAAATATAAAAAATCGCAATTAAAGCAAAAAACTCGCTTGAAAATTATTTTTATATGACGTTTGACAATTCCACTTTACGGTTAACACTTTACTTTGACATTATGGTTAACTTTTTGTATGTTTGTATCTACGGAGGTATTACAAAGCCGGTTTAGCTCTATCGACATATCGATATGTGCTTTCAAGGAGATAGGAAAAAATGTAGAATATTTTATTTTTTAATAAAAAGAAATATTTGCGTTCTTATGATTTACCCAAATATTTAATTTTGAGGGCCATTTTCAACGAGTTGTAAATAACTCACTATTAAAAAATGGAAATCAAGTTGGGGTAGAGTAGGATTCGAACCACGGACCTTTGGTCCGTGAGTCTGAGACACTAGCCACAGGACCACAACCCGATTTAATAATTATATTTATTTTTTATTCTGACAATATTTTTAATAAATCTCAAAGGTCACGTGATCTTACGCATATATTCTAATTATCCCATTGCGATACTATTTTCAATGCATCAAAAGGTTGACACATTTTATTTAATTGAATTTATTAATTTAAATATAAAAAATACACTTTTATTGGGTTGAAAGCATTTTAGCTCTTTAAGTTTTTACCCGCGGTGAGCGTAAATATTTGACATAAGAAATGATAATTAAATAAAGCACTAAATTTGATAATTATAGCACATATATGCCACGTATTTTGCATCCAGGCTTTTGGGTAAAAATGATGCTAAGAATATATTATATATTTATTTATGAATACGTTATTCTTAAAATTTTCCACACCCAATAATGTATAAAGCACTGCACCGGATTGTTGCGTGTATTATACACAAAGCTTTTTGATGTAGTAAAAAGTGGAAAGTTATATAAAACGATCTATACATATTCGAATAACAATATCAAAAATTATTATTATAATAATCAAAAAATATAGATGCATTATGTCTGAAATGAAAAAATATCATTAAGTGTGCACAAATAAATACAACATTTAAGTTTGTAAGTAAGAATTCTTGAAGGAAGTTCATTGTAATCTTCTTTATATGTATAATTTATCTGTACGTGTGATGTCACTGAACTCCTTCTAAACGGCTTAACCGATTTACGTGCGGTTATCAGAGAAATGTAGATCTTTGCGCTGTGCGTGTTTGTAGATATTAAAATCTTTAATCTAATGTGTAAAAAAGAAGTAAAGAGCATAAATGTTTTATTCATCGGTCTACCAGGGTTGCATTCGAAGAGAATGCATTGACAAAAAAATGGAAAGATTTTGTTTTTATGTGTATAAAAAAAGTTTGTTTTTGAAGGTTTACAAACAGCATTTGTTTTTTATAGACATCAATCAGATTCTTTCCTTAAATTCCTTATGACTTCTATCCATTTGTTTATTTTTATTGGATTTTTGGTGGTATTAAAATAATATTAAATTCAATACATTAAAAAAAATCTTATTCCCACATAAGTACACCCCTCTATTGGTGAGAAGACCGGAGTTTGACGTTTGCAAAAAGAATGCCATGTTTGAAAAAAATATTTATTTTATGATTTGGAATTCAAACATAAACAAGTACCTACTTACGTTTAATATTTAAATATTAACAATTTTTAGTTTTGGAATTTAATCACAAACAAGTACCTAGGTACCTATTTATCAATAAAAAGTATTTTTCGAGGCAAGCCAACGTTCGGGCAGGACAACGTCTGTCGGGTCAGCTAGTTTGATATATAAATAAAAGACGAGTGATACTTTAATCCACAAATTTGGAATATCCAGTGACCGTTTTCATTGCTTTCGCTACATCTTCAAGACTGGTATAAAGGAGTTCAATGTATTTATACGCAAAAGAGGTAAGGATAGAGAATTCAAAATTATATGAAAGTAAATTAAATGAAATAAATTTGATCTTAAGGTTCATTACCATTTTTTTTTCGGGTTAACTAATGATTTTTTGAATGACAAATTTGGAATTTCCAGTGACCGGTTTCATCGCTTTTGCGACATCTTCGAGACTGGTATCTTTATTAAGGAGTTCAATACAAAACAGAGGTAAGGATAGAGAATTCAAAATTATAAGAAAGTAAATTAAATAAAGTTATTTTTATCTTTAGGATCATAATCAACATTTTTTCGGGTTATTAATGAGTTTAAGTATTTTATTTTTAGAGTCCTATCCTTCGTGAGTGTGATTTTTGTCAATTATGATTTCTGTAAAACAAAGGGTAAAAAGTCATTAGAAAAAATCATTAGTTTACGTGAAAACATTTTGATAATGATCCGTAAGATAAAAATAACTTTATTTAATTTACTTTCATATAATTTTGAATTCTCTCTCTATCTTTACCTCTGTTTTGTATAAATACATCCAGTCTCGAAGATGTCGCGAAAGCGATGAAATCGGTCACTGGATATTCCAAGTTTGTGGATTAAAGTATCACTGGTCTTTTATTTTATTAAATATATACACAAGAAATTATTAGTATAAATGTGCAATTAGCAGAAAACACTGAATAAAATAATAATTTATAAACACGTTGTCAGCGTTTATTTCTTATCAATATTTACATAATACTTTTACAGATATCTCTTCGAGAAAGGAAAGTTTACTAGCCAGGTGAAATAATTTGGGTGTATCTCACACATATTAATAAGGTTTCACCTTATTTACTTTACAAAAACTATCCAATCAATGAATTTAAGAAATGTACATACTTTGAAACGTTCCAAATTTCAGGTAGCTCACAAAAACGATCCCCGTATCCATTACAACAGAGATAAAAAACGTTTTTATAAAGGGAATATGGAAGTCTGGATATTACAGGGTTCATGACCTGCCATAAGCTGGTCTAAGTGATCACTTTACACAATTCTCCTTACGCTTGAACATCCAAATCTTTTAAACTCTTCCATCTGTTTACTTATGTGAAGTAAAAGAGATGAAATATTAATTGATGTGGGTGAGATTCAGAGATGTTATTATGGCTTGTTTAAACATCTGGGATCCAAATTGCTCACTGGAAAAACTAAGACCATTATTTACAAATCTCTACTCAGACCGGTCATTGCATATGGTGCTAAATGCTGGGTTATGACCAAAAGAGATGAAAAAATTGTATTAGTATTTGAAAGAAAAATATTAAGGAAGATATTTGGTGCTGTCAACCAAAACGGAGTGTGGAGGAAACGGTTTAATCATGAATTAGAGGCACTGTATGGCGAACCCAATATTGCACAATTCATAAAAATAAGAATTTTACAATGGTTGAGCCATGTGCACATAATGAATGATAATCGTACCCCAAGAAAGGTTATTTATACTCCGGAAGGTAGACGAAACAGAGGCAGACCAAAATTAAAATAGCTGGATAATGTGGAAAGTGACATTAGAGCAATTGGCCTGACTAATTGGAGAAGAGACGCAAAGTGCAGGGAGGAATGGAGACAGATTCTGGAGGAGGCCAGGGCCCACAACGGGCTGTAGCGCCACTGATGATGATGAGATTCACCTACTAGGCAACGCCTGAAAATACTTTTATTTTCAAAAGTAAATGTTACCAGAATGTAAATATGACAATGCAGGTCATAAACCCAGACTTCCGAATTTCCTTCTCGAAATTGTATCAAAATACGATTTTTTATGTGGTCGATTTTCATGAAACCGGTCGGCGTTCGCTTAGACATTTTAATGTTTTTTCACACATTTATTTTGGTCTAACCCTTGTAAATAAACAGAGCTTGGGCACACCCCTATCGTGATATCACTACATTATTAGCAAAGTTACCACACCTGTATTAGGTGTATGTGTTCCACACGTTTGTTATTATTTATGATAGACAACACATGATTATACGGTATTATGTTGTTCAGGTTACAGCACTGCTAGTGTGCTAAAGTATTTTTCAGAATTCGTTGCGAACAAGTGGCTTACCCCCCACATACGGAGATTGAAAATATACGCACTTTTTCTGAAATATGATATTTATGTAAATTGTTAAATAATAAAGGAGACTCTTTAAACCCATTCTCCAAAATTAATTTTAATGTTCCCTTTCGCGTGACAAGAAAAATATATTTATTCCATCTGCCAGTCTGTACCACCAACTATGCACAGCACCTTTTCCTCTATCGTTGTTGCTCAAATTATAATGCTTTTTTTGCATCTATTGATGTATTTAACATGACCTTTACTTTATTTCATAATGAATTAAGACTTATTTTATCTGGCTGCGATACGTTTCCACTTGTTTTTCAATTATGCACACGCTTACTCACCTGTACACTTACTCTCATACAATTACATACAGACAAACCCTTTTACATATATACAGGAGACATGGTGCCTTACCGAAAGAGATAAAAAAAGACTAGAGGCCTTTGAGATGTGGTGCTACAGAAAAATATCATATACATCACTAATGATGAGGTTCTCAGCAGAATCGTAGAAGGGAGGCACCTTATCAAAACTATCTCAAGCCACATTATACGCCATGAAGGTCTCCTACATGACATAATGGAGGGAATGGCTGAGGGGAGTAGAGTGGATCGATCTTGTATGGAGAAAAATTAAATTGAATTAATATCAAAACGGCCCTATGTGGTAAAGATATTCTAAAGTATGTAGAATAAAGGGAAAATTAAAATAAAAAATATTTTTCGACGGTAAAGTTTGCCACGAGGGGGTTGAATTTTTTTTTTTTTTTTAAAAAGCCATTTTTTGGTAAGATGATTTTGGATACTAAATGAATGTTCATCTGCAATATAAATATGCGTAAATTGTATTCATTGATTAAATAATATATAACAATGGCTTGGATAATCAACCCTTTCTCTGCATCTTCTCAAATCAGTTCGTAAAACTGTATCGAACTGAGCAAGTGGCTGTCAGAATAGCATTCGCGACCGCTGTTCCCGCTAAATAAATTACTAATATATTGTGCGAATTGTGTGAGTCGATAAACTTAAACTAGATTTGTCTATGGCGATATTAAGAAACTACATGGTTTGACATATTTTCGGGCCTGGTTGTGATATGCCACCAAATATGCTTTCTACCTGTGAAAACGTAATCTAGTACGCATTTTGCATTTAAACCGACGTATAACATGAAAAAGGCATTTCTGCACCGTGTAAATAATTTGTTAAGAAGTTAAAAGATATAAAAAAACTAGCACCAATCCCAAAAATTAAGTACAATATCATTTTATTTAATTGGGTAAACAAACAGAATTCTGTTGCCTACAAGTCTCGTAAAGGCTTGAAAATTATTTACCAAGCATATCGTTGAAAACTGCTCGCATGATTTAATTTCATCTACGTATTTTACTCACTGAGCCTAGGTATTTAATTTCACCATTATCATCATCATTCCCTTTCCGCACCTAATGGTGCATAGGACACTGTATTGATACACCAATCGCAGGGTATCTTGATCATTTTTGTAACATGACGGTAAGGTGATCAGATGAGTCTTACGCTTCAGTTACCAGTCTAGGAACTTAAAAAAACACCTTTTTAATAAATATTTTATATCAACTATTTAACCGAATTTAATTTACCAGAGAATAACAATTGTGTTGTCCAAACTGCAATATTTCATTGTTCCTCGATTGGCACCTGATGCGTAAGACTGATAACTGTGCCGTTATGTAATTTTTGATCGAAATTTGCTGAATTCGGTTTACCATTTTAGTGCTCTATGCACCACTGGGTGCGGGGAGTGGAGTTATGATGATGAATCAAAGGTGTAGCTGTCTACTACTCCACATGAGTTTTTTTAGTTGTAAATGACAACTATTAATAACGATTATTAATAATGTTTCATACAATGTCATTAAGTCGAATACTTAGATAATATTATATTGTTTTAATGATATTTATTTAATTTTGACTATATTCTTATGCAATAAATATAGATAAATCAAAACAAACACCTTTAAATGAATGCTTTATTTACATATTTTTTGACCTTTTTACAGGCAGACCGTTGATTGTTAAATAACATTTTGAATATATTGTTAAAAATTTCGATAGACATTTAAAATATAGGGGAATTCTGCTAAAGATGACATACTTTTTTTTGAAAGGAGAAAAATATTTTTTTTCTTAATTATTTTGAATAACATAATTAAGATAATTTTACTTTATTTTTTTAGAAACTTTTTTATCTTTTATTTTATTTTTTTATTGAACTCTTTGTATCTAATTTAATAATTTAATTAACTGTACATAATGGCGGGCTTATTGCCAAATGGCCAACCAACCAATAAAATAAAAGTTTTATTTTCATAATTCAAGTTAAAACACATTTAACAGAAAATAAAGATAAAAAAAAGCTAAAGATAAATAAAAATAGAAAAAAAGGTATTTGTATGTAAATTACGTTAAATCAATTCTATTACTCAATGGAAAAAAGGAAAAAAGAGCAAAGAGGGAAGTTTTAACTTTTATATAAATATATTTTACATATTATGTCAATTATCTCTTCATTGTTATACTAAAATGAAATATGTTTTTATTTTATATGATAGAATTACTTTATGATTATGTTTAAAAAAACATTTTAGATTTTTTTTAAGATAACATAGAGGTACTGCTCTTCTTTGCATAAGTCGCAAATAAATGTTTTTGTTTTAGTTGGTATGTCAGCACACAATTGTGTCACACCCTGCACATAATTGACTAAGAACCCAATGTTATCCTGGTTTTTCATTTGCTGTACAAATAATTGCAATGAATGGACGGTGGATCATGTCATCTTCACTGGAAACCGAACGAGAATCAGATTTAGGGGATCTTCAAGCACGACTCTCACATTAACACTTTATTTGCGTGAACTTTATTTGTTTTTTTTTATTCACCTTATTTTTTTCGTGTGTCATCTTAGACCGTATAACAAGAGAAAAACTTTTTAAAATCAAACCATGTCACAATTTTATAACAATAAAAAGTACATCGCAATCGTACCAAAAAATGTAATAACATTTTATATCCTCGTATTAGGAAAATAGTGTTTAGAAAGTTAATTTTTTGGTTGACTTATGTCTTTCATTTTTTAAAGTTCTAGTGGAAGGCTATCGAAAGATTTTATTATTTTTTTAAAAAGGGGAACTTTCCATGCGTCGGACAGCGCCCAAAGCCGAGCACTACTTGTATCAGCGACACAAAACATGACAATTGTTTACTTTCACTGTCACCATTGCGCGTCTGTTGAGTACAGCTGCAAAATATTTTACTCTGATGTATAACGACCCCTTGGACCGGACACGTCAAATAACCCCTAACACTTAACGGTTTTACTATTCGTAATTCGTTTATTTCTTTGTCAGATTGATTTATTTCTTTACAGATTATACAGCATCAGTACGACCGAAGAAGGCTCAAGAAAGCATAAAATTATAGAAAAAGCTTTGCGGAAGAAACTCTCCCCCTAGAATGCATCTAAAATTTATAGTGTGTCTAAGAGTACTTTGTTTGATCACTGAATAAAATCATTCGATTTTCCGTTTTGATAATTTTACGTCTTTCCTTGAAAAAATATCACTATTTTTTAATTTTATCATTTCTAGCGGGTAAAATCTACTTTGCATCTCTTAACATTTTGGGTATCGGCTTAATACGCATAAAATTTACCCTGTGCTGGGCCAATTTTTGTAAAATCCCATGTTTTGTGAAGGGTTTCTTGAAAGTGTTATAATTATAAAAATACTGGTTTAAATCAACTGAAACTAATCTGAATTTCAATATTCAAAATCAAACGTAAACTGCGAGCGAAACTGAGCAAAACCGTAATGGCGAATAACGATATGGCAAATGGCCACGATAAACTGTGAAGAAAAAAGTTGATTTCAATCGATAAGGAGATCCCTATATTTATCGATATTACAAATCAGATGATACTTTTGAAATGGTTCGAGTATTTGATATTTGAAATCACTTCATGTCGGAGACGGCTAATAAACCACGTGAAAACACGGGACCGGGATACAACGCGTGGTTATACAATCGCGTGTTTACACGGCTCCGGGATACAATGTGTTAAAATAAATTCAATGTGAACTATCCGAAACGAGGGGACACATTTTTAATTTACTATATCTAAACGTCAAAATGAGGCTAAATCTTTATTACATTACAGTTAATATAATCCGGCAATATATATCGTACGTCGGTATTTAGAGAGAGACCTTCGGCTATATTTGGCTTTATAGAGCTTCGTCTTTGTCATATACGTATCACGTGTAATGTCCGCCAGTGGTTGTTAAGCGTTCTTAAGGACGGTCGGAATTTTTTTAAATTAAATATAAATAAAATAAACTATCAGACTTAAATTAAAACTATCAAACTAAAAATTATATGAACTATCAGAAGTTTCGATAATTATATAACTGTAAGCATTTTTATAACTGATGATTTATGAGATAGCAAACGTTCGAGAAGAAGTGATAATTTATTTTTGTTCGATTTACAAATGAATACGGCATTTTTAGATTTACAAATTTGAGAGTTACGGAAAACACTTGCTGGATTTGTAAATCTAAAAATACCGTATTAATTTGTAAATCGAACAAAATCGAACAAAAATAAACGATCACTTCTTCTCTAACGTTTGACATCGTATAAGTCATCTGTTATAAAAATGCTTACATTTATTTTGTAATGTTATTTATTATTTATAATGCTCGCAAATATAAGCATGAACACTTTAATAGCCCTGCTCTGATTCAAATTTGAATCGTGCAACGGAGACGGCGCTCTACAATGTCAAGTTTGATGAAATGGCCGACAGACTCTTTCCAAGTGCCGATGTAGATATATAATGCCGGGAACTGTATTATGTAGATATATTTTTTTTACATTTGTATCTCTTAAATATATAATTAAACATATTTTTCAATAAACAAATGTGACAAAAACTTATTTGTTCTTTTTTTATTTAAAAAAAACCTCAAGTGTCCGGTTCTGGGCGACTTTTCCCTATTGTATATTATTTTGGTAGATTGAATGTTGTTTATTTTAATAGTATATTGATTTTTATTTTATTTATTGAAACCAAAATAGTCTTACACAAACAATCTAATACACAAAATTAAACAATACTTAAAAAACAACAATAAACAACTAAACTAGACCAAATATGGGTTTTACTAAGAAACAAAAATAAAAAAAAACTACTAAAACTACTTACTAGAAAAAGTGAAATGGTAAAAAAATGGCTACTACTACTACTACTACTACCATCACGCCATTTCTCCGTAGGGGTAGGCAGAGATAATGGACCGCTACACCCGTCTATCCTGGCATACAATCCTAGCTTCTTCCACATTAATACATCTTGTCATACATGCCCTTCGGTTCTGTCTGCTTTTGACATGACCAGACTTAAGATTTTGGTTTATCTGATCATGCCACGTCTTCCTTGGTCGTCCTCGTCTCACGTTGCCGTTCATTTTCGCCATATATACTTGTTTTACCATTCTTTCGTCGTCCATTCGTTCTACGTGACCAAACCATCTCAGAGACCCTTTCTTAATCTTATCAATTATACTTAACTCAGATTTACACAGTATAACAGGCGTTGCCTATTAGGTAAAATGGTTCAGCCGGATGAATATCACTTACATGCTACAGGTTTCAGCTCTTATGCTTCACAAAAATCAAAAGATATAGTTCAGAAAATGTAGATGTTCAAACATGGGCAGAATAGTGAAAGTCACACAGTGTGTAAAGTGGCCACTTAAACCAGCCAATTACAGATCATAAGCCCTGTAAATGCCAAGACTTTCATATTCCCTCCTAAAAAATATTTTTCCTCTCTGTTGCAACAAATTTAGATCTTAATAACTCCCTTTAAAGGAAATACAGCCGGTCAACAAGCATTTGCACACAATTAAAATGTTGAATTAGAAAGTGTATTAGATATATT
This sequence comes from Micrasema longulum, assembly GCF_059751315.1. NCBI lineage: Eukaryota > Metazoa > Arthropoda > Insecta > Trichoptera > Brachycentridae > Micrasema > Micrasema longulum. The sequence continues at coordinate 155,428 of NW_028278449.1, forward strand.
TTTTTATCAATTAATTTAATATAAAATGCCAGATGATTTACGAAAACACATAAAACTAAAAAAGCCTTTTATTAAAATAAAATATTTTTTCAGCAATATTTTGAGCTTTTTCAAATTTTTGTAGACAAGGATTGGATTCAACACCCTGGGGAGCTGTTAACATATTACAACAGATATGAAGAACATTTTAGTAGGTAAAAAAGAAATCCATATTTCTTTGATTTATTCATCTGTTGATGTTTGTGAAGTTAAAGAGCTGAAACCTGAATCAAAGCGGGTGAGATTCATCTAATTGAATTTTGTCACCTAAATGCTAGGCAACGCCTGAATTTTTAAAAAAATATTTTTTTTTTTTGTGTTCTTATCTTCATAAATATTTCAGTTTCGGGGATATTCTTTTTTTTCTTCAGCTTACGAAAAAAAATAAAACTAAACCAAGAAGTTTAAGCAATGTTTTGTATGAAAACTATAATTTTTTTATTACGTATTAGGCAACATTAAAAAAAAATTAGATACAATAGGTACATCAACTATCGCAATTTTTTTTCTACTGCACTGCAATAATTGTTATTGTATTATCTGAGTTTATTCTAAAAAGTACAATATTATCTTAAATTTTTAATTAACCAATTAAAAATACATACAAATTAATGATTAGTCTTCTTAATTAATCAGAATACCTACTGGTATCGTGATATTATTTAATATTTTTTTAGAGGTAATATGGTTCTTTCACAATTAAATGACAAAAATCATATTTTAAAATACGTATTTCCTCTAAATTTGTTGCAACAGAGAAAGAAAACATTTTTGAGAAGGGGACATGGAAATCTAGGCATTTACAGAGCTTATCACCTGTCATTGGTTGGTTTATATGGCCACTTTACACACTGTGTAACATTTACCATTCTGCCCATGTTTAAACATCCAAATTTCTGTTGCAGTCAGCATTAATATTAGACTTTAATCATGTAGATGTGATTCATCCGGCTGAACCAATTCACCTAGTAGGCAACGCCTGAAAACAATTATTTAATTTTAATACTTCTTATACCAGTTAGTTTAATCAAAAATGTTTTGAGTAAGTGCAAATGTTTGCAGACAGGCAAAGGAGTTATTTAGATCTAAATTTATTGCATTGGTTTTTTTTAGATCTTAATTTTAATAGGTACTTTTATTTATTTTATTTTTTTCTGCAGATATGAATAGAAATTTTCGATTTAATTTGTTTTATTTTTTATCTTGTTTTGGTAACATTTATGAGCACACACTATTTATATATGTATAAACATATTTTTTTAATGTTTAAAATATGTTCAAGTAAATGGCTATTCTTTAAATTTAATTGTGTTATTTTTTTTTATTTTCCTTTTTTTAAAAAAAATAAATTAAACCATTTTATCTGGTTTTGTTGAGTTTTTTCTTTTCTATCTTCTTAATTATATTTTTAATTTTTTAAATCATCAAATACAAAATAATATATGTTCATTTTTTAATATGTACACAACATTTTGTCTGTACTATTTTATTTGATTCTTAATTAAAACTAACGTTTGAACACCCGATGACAAACTATTATTTAATAGTTTATCGGGACGAAATATGTTTTAATACTTTGTTTTCTTTTTATAATGTATTAAAATTGTAATAATGTGTGTATTTTGTCAAATAAATACTAAAAAAAAAACCGAAAGAAAATATTTTTGAGGAGAAAATATGGAAGTCTGGGCATTTACTAGGTATTTTCAGGCATTTACAAAACTTATGACTTATTATAAAAGTGGCCACTTAAACCATCCAATAATAGGTCATAAGCCATGTAAATGCCTAGGCTTGCATCTCTCTCTGTTGCAAGAAATTTAGATATTATTAACTACCTAGGGAGAAAATTCAGCCTGCCTACAAACATTTAGATATACTCAAAACATTATATATTTCCGACTGAAATTTCATGGTTAATGATTTTGGTATTGTAGAAAAATGTTTCTTAAACAATACCTTTTATAAAATTAATTTATTATTTGAAATGACATATATTTAATACGAATATAAATATCGAATTCTCTTGTATTATAAAAATAAATAAATTAATATTTTTAAGTAATATAC